>NW_022589725.1:24870870-24898831 GCF_004348235.1 Phoca vitulina
AGAAAGAAAGAAAGAAAGAAAGAAAGAAAGAAAAAGAAAGAAAGAAATAGCAATAAGAAATAAAAATAAAAGAGTTGAGTCAATACCTAGCAATGATTGGCGCATAACAGACACTCAATAAATATCTCTTAAATAAATGAATGGGCTCTGATATGGGCTTCAGACAGAATACCACCCTCTAGAAATGTAAACATGGGAGAAAATTCTGGCATGGGCACGATAAAGAACATCCAGAGAAGAATATAAAAATAGTTCAGACATAAATGGACAAAACCGTCCTTAGGGCCATGGAAGAGCAAAATGTTTTGTGAAATTCAGAGTAGACAAATAGACAAAGCAATGCAGCTCACTTGGGCCAAGGTAATCACTTGTTGGTTCTCAGGTCAACTGATCTGCCTTCTGTAACTCTATGGGTGTTCACTGGTGAATGTTGGATGCACAAATTTCCAAAGAGCATGTTTTTCTTCCAGTCTCAGCAGAAACTCAAGGCCTTTTTTGGACAAACACTTCTGATATGCAAATGATAAGTATTATTCACAGAAGATACATAAACAGTGATTCATTAATATGGTATTTGTTCGTTCTGTCGTTCTGTGCTAATTTATCTGGAGGGCAATCTTTAAGATATAGCAAAGGACAAAGAAGGATGCAATGAACACCCAGCTTAAGTAATAGAATCACCATCCCGTTGAAATTCCATCTCTGATTACATACCCCTCATTCCCCATCAGAGCTACCAGCAATCCTGAATTTGGGGATTATTATGTCTATATTTTCTTTAAGCTTTCAAAACATTTGTAATTATACCTTTTAAAATATATACAGTATTGTTTGTATATTTTAGCCTAAGTATAACTGGTATGATATTTTATTTTTCTAAAAATTGTTTTTTTTTTTTTTTTTTTTTTTTTAGATTTTATTTATTTATTTTTCTAAAAATTGTTTTTTATTCCATGATATATTTTGGAGATTCGTCCCTGTTGATACACGTACTATCTGTATAGTATTCCACTATATGAATATACACAATTTATTTATCCATTCTCTTGGTGATAAGTTGTTTCAATTTCTTTTTGCTATTATAAATAATGATTTCTATGCTGCATAGATAACAAAAGTAATAATGTTATAACTGTCACTGCAACGACTACCTCTAATGATAATAAGAGCTAACTTTTATTAGTCTGTTTTACTAATTTAGTTAGTAATGAATTAGCCAACTTAATTGGTTTTACTAATTAGTTTGTTTTGCTAATTTAATCTAAAAATTCTTTGAAGTAGATGCATTATTAACTCAATTTTACCAATAAGGAAAATATAGGAGAGGTATTACTGAGTTGTAGAATGCAAATTTTCTAGCTTATAACATATTACCCAATTGTAAAAATTTATATTCCCATCAGGCATATGTAAACATTTCTGTTGCTCCATGATCTCATCAAAACTTGGTACCGTCAGATTTGAAATTTGTTTTCAAGTATGATAGATATTGATCATGTAAAGAATACATTCACTGACACTTTGAAACAGAGAGAGAGAGAGAGAGCAGAGTAAAGTCAAGTCTGTTTCAGGAATGAAGAAAGGCAGCCAAAGAAGTTAGGAGTTGAAATCTCAGTAGGAACACCCTAACAGAAGACTACTAATTGGTAGTCTTGCACACCCACCCAAGCAACAGAGCCATACACATGCTAATTCTTCTTTTACCCGGTGCTCATTTTGCTGTCAAAGACTATAGGGGGATATCTGAATTAAAGATCAGAGAATGGAAAATGACTTTATCTCTCTTAATTCTTCCCTACTTTTAATATTACGACTTTTCAATAAATGTTGTGTCCCTAAGCACCTCTGCTTTCTCCTTTTTGTTATGAATTATTCATGTAACACAGAGCAAATCAATAACACTCATTTTAACCTAAAGTTATCACTTTTCACCAGCATTCATTCATTTTCTTTTGTCTCCTCTGGGAGAATTCATTTTTTTTTTTTAAGATTTTGTTTATTTATTTGACACAGAGAGAGAGATAGCAAGAGCAGGAACACAAGCAGGAGGAGTGGGAGAGGGAGAAGCAGGGTTCCCGCCGAGCAGGGAGCCCGATGAAGGGCTCCATCCCAGGACCCTGGGATCATGACCTGAGCCGAAGGCAGACGCTTAACGACTGAGCCACCCAGGCACCCCGAAAGAAAAGTTTATTATGTATGCTTGATCGATGTGAAAACAAACCCAAACTATGAACACAAGAAGATTAAAAGTCTTCAGTTCAAATCAGATCACCCCCCCCCCAAAAAATAACCCCTTATAGCTAACTAAGCCATGGAAGACACCAATTTTCATTAGTTCATTAATGATGTGGGAAACAAAGGCAGAAGAAAAATTATTAAATTTCCTTACTACCTAGAGACCACTGACAAGTCCTTGAAAGAGGCAGAGTGACATTCCTCTAGGGACTCAACTGCTTCAATATTAATACTTTGCTAAGGGCAAAAGGCAATCCTAGCCTGAGCCCCAACCTCCACCAGGATCCTGTAAGTCTACTTTAATGTATAAGAATTCCTTTGGAAACTTCCTTTATCTCTAAACCCTCCAAGATACGTGTTCACAATCATCCCCCAAGCATATGGCCCACCGATATACATCTGAAGGGTCTCATGACTAAGGTTTTATTAGATGGTAATAAATGACCTTTCCCCAACAATAGCTAGCCCCCTCAAGGTCCTGGAAAACTTGCTTCCAAAATTCCTTAGAGATTTATCCCTAACCCCCTCCCAACTTGAAAGTATATAATGAGGCCACTCCTCATGACCCCATTGCAGCTCTTTCTGCCGACAGGTCCTGTCCCCGTGCTGTAATAAAGTCACCTTTTTGCACCAAAGACATCTCAAGAATTCTTTCTTGGCCCTCGGCTTCGAACCCTAATAAAGTCTTTCCTACATCAATTAGTATTAACCCTTTAAGCCCATTGGGATTTTAAATGACACCAACTGGAAAATCCCCACAGTGTGGGCCATGGGCTTCTCACCACAGCTATTACAGATTCCTGCCTCATAAAAGGGCCTTCTGTGTTGAGTGGATTCCAGAAATTGGGGCATTTCTGTAAAAGGCTGTGAAAACATGCTTGACTGGATAAAAGGGTAGCCTTGTTTTACTAAAAAACAAATTTAGGCCATAAAAAGTTAAGATAGGCCCTAACAACAAAATTAATTATATTTTAGTTACACATCCTATGTTTTTATGGCAAACGCCTTTCTCCACAGAGAAACTTCAAAGTACTATCACCTCCATAAAACACTACACCCTAATTCTCGAAGGGGGAATTGCAGGACTCTGAAAATTCCTGGTCCCCATTAAATTTAATTTAAGAACTTTTACTAGCTATGAAGCATCTCCTCTGATCTTGCAACCCCAGCAAAAACATCAACAGTAACCAAAATATCTCCCTTCTTTTGTCTCTTTGTCCCATCCATTTTGAAACACCCTGAGTTCTTAACCAACATGGATTATCCAATGGGAAATACTGAGAGAAATCAATAATCTCTTCCTGGCATTCCAGTTCCAAAGAGAAGCCCAAAGAGATGTTTGGTGTCACTGTTACTGACAAAATCCTTGAGGTTCACGGATAGAAAGAATGTCTCGTCCTACCTGCTTCCCTGAAGCAAAGTAAACATGTTTCATGGTAGACCTTGAGTTATTGAAAAGACTTTTGAGCTATTTAGCTATTATAAGCCAGTTTTTATTCTCACATGAAACCACTTGAAAGTAAATGGAATCTTCCATAATTAAACAAACAAACCAAAAAAAGAGTACTTGACCATTTTAAAAGATACTTCTCTCCATCTGGTTCTTGATCAAGCCAGATTGTATCTATTCTCCATTACAAAACTTAAATCTGAAGCCTCCTCTTTCTCAAGATTTACAGCTAGCTCCTGATTCTAAGAACAACAAACAACTTCTTTTTTATTATTATGTTATGTTAATCACCATACATTACATCATTAATTTTTGATGTAGTGTTCCATGATTCATTGTTTACGTATAAAACCCAGTGCTCCATTCAATATGTGCCCTCTTTAATACCCATCAGCCGGCTAACCCATCCCCCACCTCCTCCCCTCTAGAACCCTCAGTTTGTTTCTCAGAGTCCATAGTCTCTCATGGTTTGTCTCCCCTTCTGATTCCCCCCCTTCATTTTTCTCTTCCTACCATCTTCTTCTTTTTTTTAATATATAATGTATTATTTGTTTCAGAGGTACAGGTCTGTGATTCAACAGTCTTGCACAATTCACAGCACTCACCATAGCACATACCCTCCCCAGTGTCCATCACCCAGCCACCCCATCCCTCCCACCCCCCACCACTCCAGCAACCCTCAGTTTGTTTCCTGAGATTAAGAATTCCTCATATCAGTGAGATCATATGATACATGTCTTTCTCTGATTGACTTATTTCGCTCAGCATAATACCCTCCAGTTCCATCCACGTCGTTGCAAATGGCAAGATATCATTCCTTTTGATGGCTGCATAATATTGCATTGTATATATATACCACTTCTTCTTTATCCATTCATCTGTTAATGGACATCTTGGCTCTTTCCACAGTTTGGCTATTGTGGACATTGCTGCTATAAATATCGGGGTACACGTACCACTTTGGATCGCTACATTTGCATCTTTGGGGTAAATACCCAGTAGTGCAATTGCTGGGTCATATACAACCAACAACTTCTAAATAACATTCTGACTAGCAATCCTCAGACTCTTTCTTCAGGAGACACTGCCTTGTGAAATGCTTTAGCAGGAAGTGAAGATATAGGAAATGTGTTGTTATGCAGAAATGCATTAGCCCTCGGTCAGGTGACTGGAGGAGCCATCACAGCACACCTTGTTTTTAAAGTGTGAGTGGGGTGGGGGGGGGGGGGGGTCAGGGAAAGACAGGGGTAAAATTTTGGAGTGATGAAAGAAAGGGAGAGAGGAACAAGGAGGAGAAGGAACAATGTGAAAAGCAGAATACCTGTGGCACTTCATCTCATAAAATCATAGTTCTCTCTGATAAATAAATGAATATGGTAAGAAATCTGATAATTTACCTTAAGGAAACATATCATTTTTCTTTTTTTAACACAATTCAGGTTTATTTCTTTGGGGCTACATGAAACTCCAGAGAAACAATATAGACATGTCAATATTCAGAATATCAGTAAGGGAAAAGCTGTCCTAAAATACTAAATAAATATTTACTTTTATTTTTCTTTTAAAGATTTTATTTATTTATTTGACAGAGACACAGGGAGAGAGGGAACACAAGCAGGGGGAGTGGGAGAGGGAGAAGCAGGCTTCCCGCTGAGCAGGGAGCCCGATGCGGGGCTCGATCCCAGGATCCTGGGACCATGACCTGAGCTGAAGGCAGACGCTTAACGACTGAGCTACCCAGGCGCCCCAAATATTTACTTTTAGAAAATGAACTGTCTGTGCATGCACATTTACACACAAATACACATCTACCAGAATAAGCCAAGACCCCTCTTCCTCCTCAGCTTTCTTATGTGTGGTCCATTAGCTATGGGACATGGTGGTTGTAAAGACAAGATGCTAGATCTCAGAGACAACAGAAATGAGGTATACATCCACATTATCACGACCCTTAATAGGGAACTAACATGATTGGTCATAGTTTCAGTGCAGTTTTCCCTGGAAACATACCCTGAGTCAAGAATTTATAGGCATTTAGCTTGTTGGGGTAATAAAGGTAACACCAGGAAGAGGAGTAGGGAAGGAAACAGGGAGGGAAACATCGCCGATAAAGAAGGTGTTGTTAAGCCAGCTGTCACCAAGGTGACTCAGGAAGTGTAGGACCGGTACAGAGCACAATGCCTTAGAACTAACCCATCTGAGGGGAGAGGAAGCCAGAACTGTACCTGTCAAGTCCTATAAGTCATTGACTGAGCCTGCTGAGATGAGTGTTAATGGTATCAACTCAGGTCTTGGGCTCTCTAAACAAGAAATTGCTTACAAGCCAAACAGGAGTTCCAGGTGAGGCTTTTATTAGAGCTTACACTAGAGCACAAGGGTGACAGCACAAAGGGAAAATGTCCTTCAGGCTAGCTCTCCAGGAAAAGTTTTGAAAGGGGCTGAGGTGGGAAAGGAGTGACATCTAGGTATGTTGGGGCAGGAAGATACAGGAGGTTGGATATACAGGCACAGTGGACAGAACATGCTTTCACATGCATCACATGTCTCATTAGCATGTTAAATCTCCACCCCAGGCATGATTTTTAGTATCATAATGAGGGGGAAGGTTCAGTACTGGGGTCCATCTTGGTGCAGGCTGGTCTTGTCCTGTCTTCATAGTTGAATCTCTCCTTTCAGTGAGCTTCCTCTCTTTGCATTCCTGCAGGATATACTACTCAAAGACACAGAGTTGTAGCTATCTCAGAAGATCTATCCAAGGGGCATTGTTATCCAGGAACCCTGGATTCAGCAGTTAGGGGACTTGAGGGGACCTGAGTCCTATCCCTACTTTGTCTCATTCCCCCCTGAGAGATTTGACCTTCCTTATTCCTAAGGAGAAGGGGCTAAAGATTTCATCTTCTGAAACTGCTTGCTGCTGAGCGGGAGGCCATCATTCCTATCTTACCCTGGAGGTGTAAAAATCTCTTGCTGACAGTCTGATGATTTATAAGCACTAGGATGCTCCTGTCGTGGTGTAGGTTGGAATCCGTGTACCCCCATTAGCTTGACTTGGAACTCTTGAAGGCTGGAAGACACAAACTTTACCAGGAGGTTAAGAAGACAGGGCCCCAAAAGTAACAGCAATAGAATAGCCACTCAGGGCCCAAGGAAAGGCAGGAACCAGGCAATGTTAGGGATATAGCCTGTAATAGAGTACCATATAGTTTGAGCATTGGTATAATTAACCCATGCAACCATTTGACTTATTTGTAAATCTGAATATTCAGTTCAACCTCCCCAGCAGCGCTGATGTATGTACAGCAAGTTTTCGTTGACTATTGTACAGACATCTCCTTGTTCAGCCAGAAGATAATCTAGGGCCAACCTACTGTCAAGTACAACCTATTTGCCAAAGAATGTAAGGACTCCCAGAGGCCCTGTAAGGCGTCACCAGCATCTGAGGCCAGTTTGTCTAAGGCCTGGATATGGTTCTTTGAGGTTGTTTCATGATAGGTGAAACACCCTCAGGGGGCGGCCAGTCTTATGGCTGCTCCAATTTCTGCTGAGGTGAGTCACAGTACTCTCTTTTATCTGGTTTGAGAGGTGACTTTATATATAGTGGGGCCTAATCCTTTGGGGCCTAGCCCTTTAGGGCCTAATTGTCCCAAAGTGCACTCTCACTAGAAGGGAACATTATTTGCTTAAAGAAACAAGAAGAAGGAGAAATCTGAGCTCCCTTCATAGGGTAGTTTATTTTGTGGTGGACTAGAGTGTGGGCTACAAGCTTGGCAAGGTAAAGAGGAATTAAACCATCTTTATAAAAGGGGACCCAAGTTAGGTTCATTACTCATCTGGGAGACAGAAGCTGTCCATCCAATGGCCTCCCCATCTAGTTCTGAGTCCTCTTTTATTCTCTCCTGGCTGTCCAAGGCAGATGGGGTCTGATAGGTGAGCCTCTAGGAAGGGGTTGCTGTTCCTTTTCAGGGCATACAGGAGGAGTTAGGAGGGGGGCCTGGGGAGAGTAAGGATGAGTCCACACACCAGTGAGTCTGGTTGGGGGTACATGAAGAGCTTGAAGAGGAAAATGGCATAGGATAAATAGAGGGTTAGGTTCCCATATCAGTAAGGCAGGTATCTGTCTGGTAGGGGCAACAGTGTTGTCCCTGTTTTTCACAGAGAAGTGGGTGCTTAATCTGGAGACTGGTTTGGTTCCAAAAATCTATAAGCCCTATACACCTTAGATCGCCGCAATCATTGAGTTCCACTATTAGAAGCGATGTTCTCCTAATGGGGTTAAAAGTCAAAGTGAGATTAGTATCTTCATTTATAGGTACAAACTGGAGCTTAGGAACCCCTTCTTGTGGGTGGGGATGATAGATCCGATCATTAGAAAGATTATTTCCTGAGGCCACAATGCTAGAAAAGTTGACAATTGAATTTTCTCTCCAGGCTTCCCTCCCTTTGTTATTTCCTTCCCAACTCATCCTCAGGAGAAAGGCCAAGAGAAGGGTCTACCTCATCCATCTCATCATTGGTTTCCATGTCTTAGACCCAGCAGGGGAGGAACAGACCTTTCCCAGGGGGTGGAGGTGACCTGAAACGGTATTGGTAGAGAAGGAAAAGTAAAACAGGGGCAACAAAAAGAAAACTCAGCAAACCAATTCAAAGCATAATCACTTATCTGACTCCAAGGATCACTTCTGGAACAAGTATTTAAGGTCTTCCACATGTTCACAAGAGTAAGATGGTTCTGGGCCTGAAGAAGTCCAGGATAAAAGGTTTTAGCCTGGAACCCTGTAGCTTAACTGCTGTTGGAATGGCTAAAATCACTAGATGGGGCCTTTCCACTTAGGTAGCAAATCTTCTGGGGAGCCCTCTTTCCAAGTTTTAAGGAGAACATGATCTCCTGGATTAATGCGCAATGCGGTGGCCTCTCCTAATTTACCTCTATGGGGTGCTGGTAGCACATGATTAACATAATCCAAAATAGATTTTTGTACCTGGCCCAAGTTAATAATATGCTGAAAGCCTTGGCTTATTTCCCTATCTAGTAAAATATCAGCAGTGAGGAAGGGTTCCCCATATGTCATTTCAAATGGGCTGAGTCTTAGGCTAGTCTTAGGGCAGTGGGAATCCTGACTAGTGCAATAGGAAGGAATTTGGCCCAAGGCTCATGAATTTCCTGACAAAGTTTCTCTAAGGTTTTCTTTAGGGTATGATTCATCTTTTCAAACTTTCCTGAAGACTGGGGACTCCAGCAGGAGGTATGTGGTTTATAGTTTATTCCCAGGGCTGTCGAGAGGCCTTGGGTGACCTTGGCTATAAAGAAGGGCCTGTTGGCGCTCTGGAGAGACTAAGGAAGATCAAAACGAATAATTACTTCTTTTAGGAGGGACTTGCAAACCTCAGTTGCCTTCTCAGATGGAGTGGAGAAGGCTTTGACCCATCCTGTGAAGGTGTCAATGAACATAAAGAAGATACTTATACCCTGATTATGGGGGCATTTGGGTGAAGTCTATTTGCCAACCTTTCCCTGTGTATGTACCTTGGTGTTGGACTGGCTTAAGTAATGAGGGAGGGATTTGATGGGCCTGTGCATTGTTAAGAGCACACAAGTTATAGGTGAGGGTTACCTGTTTTACCATTTTTCTAAGTCCCCTTCCTGAAAAGATCTTTTGTACGTAGTCCCATAGAGCATTGCTCTTATAGTGGGTAGCATTATGTAAATACTTAATGAGTTTCCACATTTGGGCCCCAGGAATGAGAACCTTGTCATCCTTTATGAACCGTCCAATACTCTGTGTTGTTTTTTTTTTTTATATCTCCACGTAGGGAGCACGTTCCCACAAGCTGAGAATAATGAAGCTGCAGAGGTCTGCGGTCACCCCAGAGAGGATACGAAGGAGGGGAAGAGTGTGGAAAAGAAGAGGGAGGTTAAAGGAGGAGAGAAGAAAGGGAAAAGGGAAATATATTGCCTGAATGACAGCAGTGGGAATCCTGGGACACCGGAGGCAGATGTGCCTTCATGTGACACTGGAACAAACGTTCAGGTGGCTTCATGTCAGCCACAATGGGGCTGCATCTGTCTGTCTGCCCTGAAAGGTCCCAGACCCTCTCTAACAAGGGGGAAAAGACCCCCCTGGGGTCCCTTCGTGGTCGCTGAAATATGGTACCAACCTGGGTCCTTGGGCTCTGTAAACAACAGAAATTGACTAGAAGCCAAACAGGAGTTCCAGGAGAGGCTTTTATTAGGGCCTATGCTGGAGCACAAGGGAGAGAGCACTGGGGGAAAGTGTCCTTCAGGCTGGCTCCCCAAACAAAGGCCAGGGAAAGTTTTTAAAGGGGGTGAGGTAAGAAAGAATTGACATCTAGGCATGCTGGGGCAGACAGAGTGGACAGAACATGTTTTATATGCATCACATATTTCATTAGCATGTTAAATCTCCACCCCTGAGCATAATTTTTAATATTATAATAAGGAGGAAAGTTGGTGAAAGTTCAGGGGCGCAGGCTGGTTTGGTCTGGTCTTTGCCAGTCTTTATAGTCTAGTCCCTCCTTTTAGTGAGCACCCTCGCTCTGCATTCCTGCAGGATATACTAGTCAAAAGTATAGAGTTTTAGTTTCCTGGCAGACCTACTATTCAAGGGGCATAGCTATCCAGGAAGGTTGGATTTGGCAGTTAGGGTTGAAAGGACCTGAGTCCAGTCCCTGCTCTGTCTCATTAATTCCTAGGCATCTCCAGTGAGCAAAACAGGCTTCAGTGGACACAGAACATCCTCAGACAGAGAAGTGCAAGGACTAGCCAGGGAAAACAGGCCCTGTGAACTGTTGGGGCAAGGGCGTAGGGGCGGCACTGACCCTATCTGCTTACAGTCTCACAGGAACTCAACCTTACTGAATAAAAGGAAAGGATTATCTCACCTTCCCATCCCACAGTGCACCTGACTGAGACATTGTATTGACCATCTCCTTCCAAGGCAGGCTATTGAGCTTGTAAGGGGTGGGGGAGAATTTCCTGCCCCCTTCATTGTCTCTCTAACTGGACTAAGAATCAAATTGCTGTGAGACAGATTAACAGGAGAAAATCAAACTTAATTTTGTACATATGGGAATACACGCAGACATGAAATTCCAAAGACAGGCAAAATGAGACATGTATGTCATCCTGAACTAAGGAGAAGGGGGGTAAGTGTCTGAGACTTTAACAGGAAGGAATGCAATTCGGGGGGGTGGGCGCTAGATGTTTGCTAATTAGATATTTACCTGCCATATAGATGGGTCATTCAGTTAAAATTTATCTCTCATAATAACCATTATTCTGGGAAAGACCCTTCATTTAGATTCTTTTATGTAGGTAAGGGAGGGGTAAAAGTTTTTCTTGAGCCTGCAGGGTCTCAATTGCCTTCACCTCAACAAAAATCTTTATGCCAAAGTGAGCCATCTTGGGGTGGTCTGCCCTTGGTGCCTACAAGCTTCAGTAATCAGGGAACATTCCAATTTTATGTGGACAACTCAGCTTCCTTTTGGTGTTCCAGCAAGATCCCCAAACATAAATGAAGCTCCTACATACTTTGTCTTTTTCATTTCTCAAGATAGATCTAGAATCTTGAAAAGGTGTCCTGTGTTCTGCAATTCCTCATTTCATAGAATCATCACATCAATGCTCTGTGGGCAAACAGCCTATTATATGATAGACTGTTTCTTGTTCCTAGGAAGGAGCCTCTAAACCCTTGGAAATTCTTAAGTAGCAAGAATGTCTTTGTTGCTTATGGTGGGCGCCCCTTGGGCCATACTTGAGTTTATGCTTATGAAGTGACTCTGGTGGACTCCTAGTTTCAAGATGGGGGCAGTCCATGCTGGAAAAACCAACCATATTATTGGAAGGTCACATGATATCAACCCAACCTCTTAGGGGGGGAAGAGGGTCTGGTCATTGAATGCAGTCATGTGGCCAATGATCCAATCAATCATAGCTACATAATGAAATCATAATAAAATATCTGGACACCCAAATCTCAAGTGAGCTTCCCTAGTTGGTGATCATACATTAATGTGTCAGGAGGGGAACATGGCCTGAGGACATGCAAATTTCACTTTTGGGACCCTTCCAGACATCAGCCTGTGCATCTCTTCATTTGGTTGCTCCTCATTTGTATTCTTTATTTAAAAGCTCATAATTAATTATAAGTATAGCCCTTTCCTGAATCTGTGAGATATTCTAGCAAATTATCAAGCCTGAGGGCACCGTGGGAATTCCTGAATTTGTAGCCAGTTGGTCAGAAGTGCAGGTGGCCTGGGAACTCCCAAGCTTGGGGCTGGAATCTGAAGTGAGGGCAATCTTGTAGAGGAGTTTGCCATTAACCTGTGAAATCTGACCTAACTCCAGATAGTTAGACTCAGAATTACACAGTGCAGCCTGAGAAGTTACACAATTCATCTAAGGTCCTTTCAGCGCTAAGTGGGGGCAGACTGCAACACAGGTCCTCCTTGCTCTAATTACAAGTCCTTCCACTACACCCTTGCTGAATTTTAGCATATGTCAGGAGGGTTTAGGCTAGGATCAGGGAATAGTGTAGTTAAAGCTGACTTAAGATCTCCAAGAATAGGGGCGCCTGGGTGGCTCAGTGGCTTAAGCGTCTGAATCTTGATTTCAGGTGGTGATCTCAGGGTGGTGAGATAAACCTCACGTTGGGTTCAGCCTCATGTTGGGCTCCACACTCAATGGGGAGTCTGCTTCAGCTTCTCTCTTCCTCTCCCTCTGCCTCTGCCCCCTCCCCATTGTCTCTTTCTCTCTGTCTCAAATAAATAATTTTTTTAAAAAAAGACCTCTAAGAATATGATGTGATATTTCTAAAAATATACAAAAATAACTATAAAACATATAAAATTTCTTTCAACAAATAAATCTATACATGCAGTTACAACAATGCCAAATCTGTTCTTAAACTGCTATAGCCTGAAACTTAATCCGGGAAACTGGGACTGATATTGCTCTAAAATTAAATATCAAAGCATCTAGAGTTTTTCCTTACAGCGTCCCTGCCGTCATATTTTGGAAGTTTTCCAGGTTCACTAATTTTTGTTCACTTTCTTTAGCAAAAGTACAGGAAGTAAAGTCATATTTTTGCTCACACTAATCACAAGTGTGCAGAAAAAAATAGGCATTTTTATTTCTTTATGATTAGCTTCATGTTTTTCCCAAGCTGCTGGGTGTGTGTGTGGTATTTCATTTTGTGGGGTAGAGTGTAGATTACTTGTATAGATTTTTTAA
Organism: Phoca vitulina; assembly: GCF_004348235.1. Classification (NCBI taxonomy): domain Eukaryota; kingdom Metazoa; phylum Chordata; class Mammalia; order Carnivora; family Phocidae; genus Phoca; species Phoca vitulina. The sequence continues at coordinate 24,883,806 of NW_022589725.1, forward strand.
GTCATCTTTTCTTAAAGTATAATATGAATACAGAAATACATAGAAATTGATGTGGGGCCGGGAGTGAAAGGTCAGGAAAGAATTCTTGAGACGTTTTTGGTGCAAAAAGGTGCTTTTATTATAGCACAAGGACAGGGCCCATGGGCAGAAAGAGTTGCACTTTTGCTGTGTGAAGCTGGTGATTATATGCTTAGTGCTCAAAGAGGTGGGGGTGTACGGGGAGCATTCGATCATAAATGTTTTCTTCGAATTTCTACTTGTAAAACTACTTCTGCAAGATTTCTCTGGTGCTTATCATTCAGCTCAGTATTAACTACCAGTGAGATGTACGGGCTGTCATGAGACCCTTTAAGAATGTAACAGCCAGCACCTATTTGATCCTTATTGGAACTATGAGGCTATAGGGCAGCCTTCTGGGCTAAAGGTGGACATTTTTCTGCTTCTATCCCTCATCACAAATCATAGTGAATTTTCAAGATTCTTACTTTGTGGAAAGGGTGAGGGGACCCTGGATTTCATTCAAGGGCTGAATATTACTTTTTTCTCTTTAAATATCCGCTATAATTCTAATCTTAATTTCTGTTTTCCCCTGCCACCTCTCTATTTCCCTCCTTTGAATAAAAAACAAACAAAAAACCCCTGCCTCGGGGATAAGAGAGAGGTGTCATTTACACAGAAACATGCAATCAAAAAACATATTCAGATATTTCAAAGTATTAATAAGAGATGCAAAGATTAATTTGGGCATATTTCTTCCAATACAGAACCACCCTTGATAACTAATGAGTTCTAATTCATCAACTGCAGAAGGTTTGGGCCAAGTAACTCTGAAAACAAAAGGGAAACAGTAGTGGCTTGCCTTTATAGTGTTTGATAGTTTGCAAGATGCTTTTTAATACCTTCCTTATTTTAGCCTTAGGAGACTTTGTGGGAGATGTTTTACTACCTTCAGGTAGAGGCCTGGAGCAATTCAATTGCTTGCCCCCAACGTACAGCCATAATTCAAGAAAAAACAACATATTTTAAGCATGCCTTTCTTGTGGTTCTAAAGGTAGAAATGAAAGGTGTGTTTGGGGCGAACTTCCTAGGTTTTCAGAGGAAACATTTTTAACACACCCTGTCTGTCGTTCAAATGGTTATCAAACACAAGCCAGGACCAGTGTCCTGGAGAAACACTCCATAGGTGAAGTCAAGCTAGACGCAGACTGTGTGTCCTGGGAAAGAAGTGTCCGGTTTAGAAACATAAAGAGCCACCATCTTTACAGTACAGTACTCCCCTTACAGGTTATTATGATGGGAATATGTTTTGTTTTCTGGTCAGGAGTCAGCAGTCTTGCACTCTGAAACAGCTTGAAAACTTGGACTCTTGAGGTAGGAGGGCAGAAAGGGCCCCAGAGAAGAAGCAAGTTGCTGAATTCTAGAAAAAGGGATCTGGTATTTTATTTTGTTTCCCTTTTCTGCATCATAATTTCCTTATATTATCTTTAAATGTTGAACTCAAAAGCCATGTGTTAGTCGTTCTTTGGGAAATCATCGCTGTCCACATTCTTTGGCAGAATGGGCCAGAGAGAATAACTACAAGAAGGAAAAGGGATTCACAGCCCTACAAGGGCAGAAAGAAGGAGGAGGTGAGCCTTGGTGTGCAACATGAGGTGCCCAGGGCACAAGTGGGCCTGAGGAACATTCTGGTACTCCTCAGGGTTCTCAGAAACACCTGCTATTACCCAAAGGGGACTCCGACTTGGGACCACTGGACAGTAAAGGAGAGAGGGCCTCCCACAATGCAGGGAAACTGAGTACAACTACAATTAACAAAAGGGACTCAAATACCTGATCTAGATCCCTGTCCACCCTTCTTGCTTGCTGTGGGGACCAAGGGCAAGTTGTCCCAAAATGCACCAGTTTGGCATATTGGTTATTTTAAACAAAAGTTACTTAAGAGAGCCTGTGTAAGAAGAACACTCAGACCTTCCTCTGCCCCCTGGAAGCAGAAAATGAATCTCCCATATGGAAGGTACCCTCTCTGTACCAGGAAGTAAAGAGCCATCCTCATCACCAGAGATGGGAAATTCAGGGCCGAGAAGGCTTGATAACCCTCGTGACTTTTTACTAATTCAGTATCCCAGCCCAAATTCTGTTTAGGATTCCTTACCAATTGAAGCTCTCTAAGTTAAGTTTCTTTTAACCTGTCAATTCCTCACAGATTTATTGTCTCTCTATTTAAAAAGTACAAAAACTATCTGCTGTGGTCATTTCTTGGGGTCTCAATTTTATTACTGGGGCTTCATGTATACATAAGAAAACCGGGGTTTTTTGTCCTGTTAATCTGTGTCATGCCAATTAAGTTTAAGAATTAATTAAGAATTAAGTTTAATTCTTAGTCTAGCTGCAAGACCTTGAAGGGTAGAGGGTAGAGGAAGAATTTTTCCCTCCCTTCATTACCAACTACCACAGAGGGAAAAGGACATTTTTTAAAATATCAGAGTTGATATTTCATTTTACTACAACAAAAAAATAAGGTAAATACTATGAATATGTCTAAACTCAGATCCAGTTCTGTCCCTACAACCCTGGACAGACCACCTGTCCTCTAGTAGTCAGATATTTCATCTGTAAAATGGAGATATCCATATACCTCATGGGTGTTTTATGGGGATTAAATGAGATAATTTAGAAACAGTGCTTAGCATGGGCTCTCGTTGCCTGACAGTAATATTCTGATTTGTAATAAATATGTATTTAATCTTCATCTCAGTTGTTTCTGGCACAACTTTCCTAAAACTCTTAGAATTTCCTGAGTGATAAAGGTGTCTTACTATTCGTTACAAACCCCTTTCAACCACATCTGTGTTTATGTCAATGCAGCAACTTCTGGAAAGCACTTGAGGATGGGACTGGTTGCAACAGAACCAATCCTGTGATTAGAGGATTGGAACTTTCAGTCCCACCCTTGATTTCCAGGGAGATGAGAGCGGCTGGAGATTGAGTTTAATTGCTAATGGCCAATGATGTAATCAATCGTGCTTATGTAATGAAACCTCTAGAAAAACCCAAAAGGTTGGGGTTCTGAGAGTTTCCTTCCCAGTTCAAGAACACAGGGAGATTTGGGGAGAGTAGCCGTGGAAGCTCCCCACCCCATCCCCATTCCTTGTCCTATGTATCCCTTCCTTTGGCTATGAATTTGTGCCCTTTAATACCTTTTGTAACCAGTAATGTGGTAAGTAAATTTCCTGAGTCCTGTGAGCACTCCAGAAAATGAATCAGGAAACCTCTGATGTCTAGCCTGTTGGTCAGAAGCACAGGTGATGACTTGGACTCGTGACTGGCATCTGAAGTGAAGAGCAGTCTTGTGGGACTCAGCCCTTCACCTGTGGGATCTGATGCCATCTCCAGGTAGACAGTGACAGCATTGAGTTGAATCATATCTGGTATCAGAGAATTGCTTGCTGTGGGGAAAAGAGCTACCACATTGGAATCAAGTGCAGAATTGTACTGACCTTAATTAATAAGTGCTCCATGAGTGGATTTTCTGCTGAGGACAGTCCACTGTTATTCAAATATATTTTAGGAAAAAGGAAAACTGCAAGTTAATTGGAATTAAAATGTTCTGGCCCCTCGTGTTTTGGAATTATAATAATACTGTTTTTCAAAATGATAGAGGGGGGAGACTCCTCTGTTTGCTTTAGGAGCAGCCTCCAGCTCTTCTCGGTTGGCATGTGCATTGGTCTAGTGATAAATCTGTCCAGGATGCGAGTAAACAACTGCTTGCCTCCAGTTGTATATTCAGTTACACCAGATACATAATCTGATGTCTGGGAGCCCCAGACTGCCGAGGACAGTGTTGTCTTTGTGGGGTTATTTAAAGGAGATTTTTGTTTATCTGCTCCCCAAATGTCCTCGCCTCATATATTTTTTGCAGTCTGACATGTTCCCTTTCAATCCCAAAGGCTCTCTGTGTTCAAAGCTCCTTATCTATTATAATGCAAATGTCCCTGGGAAAAAAATTAATAGCGCTTTATCAACTAATATTTCAAGGAGAACCATAGCAACAAATGCCAAAGACAATTTCTTGGGAGCCTAAGATATAGGAGAGGCGTATATAAGAAAGGGAGGGGAGTGTGGGAGGAAGGAAAACAAGACGATGGATAATCTCGAAAAGTGAAGACAGATGACAAGGATGGGTTTTGGAAATAGGCCAAGGCTCAGATTCCCATACAGCCAACGTCCATGACCCTCAGTTTTGCTTCCTCATTTGTAGAGTGGGCATAACATTATTTATCTTACGAAGTGGTTTTAAAGATTAAATGAGGCAACGTGCAGACCTTGCCTGTCCTACCCATTGGAAGGAAGTGATGACCATTAGCTCCACCTCTGGGCTCTGGGGTCTGAGGGACCTTCGTTCAAGGCCTCATCTACCACCTGCCGGCAATGTGACCTCAGGCATTGCTGCTAGGTTCCCTCTAGGTAAAATGGGAACAGGTCTTGCCTGCTGGCCTACTCATGAAGAAGGAAATGTATGAGGCACATTTTTTAACATCTAGTTAGCTAGCTATACAAATCACTCACGTCAGCTGCATTATGTTGGCCATCTGAAGAAAGAGGTCATCTAATGACACTAGGTGAGTGGCTTATTAACTGAAGCAGAAATAGCCATAATAATAATTTATTATTAGCCAGAAATAAGTTTATCTGTGGTCACTAAAGTTAAAATATTACTTTCTTATAGCTATGCTGAAAAAGACTGCTGAAGAAATGTGACATATAATAATAAAGGGGATGAGTAAAAATGAAGGTGGAATGAGCGGTTCAAGTTTCTTGTTCTCAGACTCCAGGCCACCGCCCCCCATCCCCCCCCCCCCCCCCCCGCAGTTGCCCCAAGGGCTCCATTTCTTTCTTAGTGGAACGCCTTTTTCTGTCTCAGCCACAAGATGTCAGCCTAAGCTTAGTCATTTCTGTATTTTCATTTCTGTATTTTTCCAGGCCATATAGAATTTCTTCATCCCTTCCATTCCTCTTGTTTTCTTTATGGACTCTGACCTTTATGGACAAGTGCTCTTTGGCTTGTGGACACTGACAAATCACAACTGATTGCCTTGAGTTCTAACAATTGCAGAAGGGCCTCTGCTAAGAGCAGTGTCCCGCCTCCGAGGGAGCTGCCTTTCCTTCCCACCGCAGGCCCCAGGCCTGGGAGGACACTGACCCCTTGCCCAGTGTGTTGGCTGGAGCTTCCTGCGTAAGGACAGGAAACCAGTGTCCCTGATTTCGGAGAAGACACCATATACCTGCCTCCCGCCAGTGCATGAAGGCAACTCTGGAATGACTTGGTAGCTCAGTGCCTTCATGGACGAGAATGCTTTCCCAGCCGTCCTCCCCAGGGTGTCAGCAGAACCTTCCCTCATGGGTGTGAGATGCCTGCAGTAGCTCCAAGAACCACGTCCTTACCACACAACAGAGGAGAAAAAAGATGGTTTTTCTTTCTTTCCTTGTGGATTCCTGTGAGCCCCCTGCCGCCCCCCACAAGAAAACCTCTTCCAGACACCTTCCAACAGATGTAGGTGTGCAGCTCACTGGCCAGCCTGTCCCGGAAATGGTCACCAGCAAGAAGAGTGGGGGACCCCATGATTGGTTTCAATTGGTTAGACTCATTCCCTAGGTCTGGGGAAGGTTTACCTTCCTTAAACACAGTACTCGTACCAGAGATCCATATTCCTGGGCTGAATTCTAGGGCCTGGGGTGATGAATCTGAAGTCAGGACACTGACCTATCTCCCAGGGGCCTGGTAAGTGGCCGCCCAGGGAGGTCTGCGGTATGCTAGAGCTTCCCCAAAGCAGAGCAAAGAAACCACCAGCCATGACAGTTTATATATAAACAGCTGCCCTTTGCTGAAGGAAGGGGGAAAAGAAACATGCTGCTGTGACCTGCCAGGACCCTGACATCAAGAAGCCCCCCAGGGTCAGTGCAGGGAGCACTGGGCCAAGGGTCAAGAGCTTGGGACCTGGGACTCACTCTGCTCAGACTGAGAACTTGAGAAAATGCCTCTTCTCTCTGGGCCTGTTTCCTTCAGAGAAATGCAACCTGTTCCAGGAGGTGCAGCCTTGCACAGCATCTGCCTGGGCTACTGCCCCTCCTTGGGAACAGCTGGGCTCGGACCCCTGTTTGTTGGTCTCTGTCGGTGCCCTTAAGCCACAGAGTCATGGTAACCCATACTGTCCAACCAAATGATCTTCTCTGCTTGTGTAAATATTGGGCACCACTATCGGCAGGCATCCTTCTGTTCCCTTTCCTATAGCTGACCAGTGGGGATAAAATACCCAGACAAAGGTAGGATGTCCTGAGGAAGTGGACCTGGAAGGGACATGAACTGTGAGGCCATTGATGTGCAGGCCTATAAAATGGGAGACAAGCTGACATTGTTCACTGGACAGGGGTGTGTAATAAAGAGTATTCAAGTACCAAGTCATAGTGTGCTCCGCCTTCAAGATCAAGGTCAACTCTGGGAAAAGGATATAGGAATGGTGATTGGATTTTGGTTACATGTGTTATGATTTTTCTCCTGTAAACCACTTTTTTTTGGCAGAGAAACACAAGTTGTTTGTCAGGATGCTGATGTCACACGAACAGTCACTACACCCTCGCCTTGGTCCAGCCCCTGCTTGGGGCCCAGGGTCTCAGAAACACTAAAAGCCACAGAGAACCAGGCTTCCTGCAGACACACTCTAGGAATCAACCCCATTGCAACTTCCATGGGTGGAGAAGGATATTAATTACATAGGGCTCGACCAGGAGCCATCCAGCTTCCCCTGGGACCAGGTAGATAAGTCCGTGAGAAACTCCATTACATTCAGAGGAATTTCAGGCTCCACCAGGAACAAGTCAGGCATGTGAGCCACCCTTGGCTTCAGCCTTGCTCTTATCCCATAGCTTTGTGCAAAAGAGAACTTGGCATCAAGGAGAAATGTCACATTTTGAAGGCGCCTCTGCCAGGGCTGGACAGTACAATTTTCTGTTCCACTCACTGCGCTCACCTTGTTCTGTCTCTTCCCAAGAGGGGAATTCAAGAAGAGGAGCCGACGGAAAGCTCTGTGTGTGGAAGGACAGGGATTGGGCCAAGTTCGTGCTGGGACCCAGATCATGGTGTGTAAGAGCAGGGATCCTGGACCCAAATGCCCCAAGGCCCAGCTCCATACTCCCCTCCTAGCTCAAAGACCGGGGGCAGGTTTCCCGAGTATCTGTATAGCTCAGTCTCCCCCTTGGCTAGCAATGTTAACAATAGTACCTGCTTCTGGGTTGTGAGGTTAAAATCATAAAGGATTCAGAAGAGTGCACAGCACAGTGAGTTCTTAGTATATGTTAGTTCTTATAATTTTTACTATGATTTACCAACTACTCTGATTTTGAGCAGATGATTTCTCTGAGCCTCGGTGGTGCTCCTTAGACCTTAAAGCACTATCCTAGGGCCCAAGGAGATAGTGGGTAAAGATTTTACAAGGACCACCTACCGCAAAGTTGTAATGAAATCCAGACCCTCACCTGAGTCCCATTGGCACAGATAAGGGATTTCCAACCTGATCTCTGCATCAGAATCACATGAGGATTTTATAAATAAAAATATTTTTTAATAGAATGACACCATCATAATATTCTAAATAGTTCATGTTAATTATTTATACAACAAAGGGAAATAAACAGTTCAATCAGTGGGAGGTTACAACTTGATCTTGTGACTTGGGATCAGCCTCTTTGGTGATAGTTTTAATTTTTTTTTTTTAATTTTATTATGTTATGTTAGTCACCATACAATACATCATTAGTTTTTGATGTGGTGATCCATGATCCATTGTTTTCGTATAACACCCAGTGCTCCATGCAGTACGTGCCCTCCTTAATACCCATCACCGGGCTAACCAATCACCCCTCCCCTCTAAAACCCTGTTGTTTGTTTAATTTTTTTGAAACCAGTCCTTGGAAGTGTGTCTAACTGTTGCAGAAAAAATAAAAATCAGACCGGCGAGAGACCAAGTGACACTCGGAAAAGTAGGAGAACTCGGATTTATTTTACGCCAGCAGACCTAGATGAGCTCGTGCTCGAAGTTCTGGGTCCCGGGCAATGGGGTTATATATAGTGCTTTTATAGAGGACTGCAGGCAGTCAGGTTCCAAGAGCTATGCGGACTGCTGGTAGATGGGTTTAAACTGGCGGAGCGGGGGCTGTTTTAGGCGGGGACAGTAGTGCCGGGACCCTGTGGTGGGAAGCCTGTTTACAGAAGCAGAAATGGCTGGTTATTTCTTGCTCCCAGTAGGGCTTCTGGTTATCTCTAGCTTATTGTTAGTAACTTTCCATCTTCTGGGGCCTCCTGGCCTGGGCCTGCTCTGGGTAATTTTCCTCTTCATAACCAGGTACCCAAGGATGTACCCGCAGAAGAGTTCTTTATTCTACACTGTCAATGTCTTCCAGCCAAAGACCATCAGGAACAGACCTGTGATTGAACAAGTTGAATTTATTTCTCATCAAAATGAGGGACAACACCAAGGGGAAATGTGGAGTCTCTCAGTAAGAACATGGTAGAGAGGATACGATATTTGGGGCTTGAGTTCGGTGCTTCAGGGGCAGGCTTGAGGAATCAGATCTTTGCTCTGCAGTGGATGCTGTCAGGAAGTAGAGTTTAATCTATGACCGAGTAGCTTGAAAAATCTTATGTACAATTTGGGAAGATGTGAGACTAAAGCTATGCTTGGTAAAGCAACTGTTAAACGTATTAGCCAAGAGGGGTGTTTGCTCAGTTTTATGGTTTGGACTACGTTCATGTTTCTGACTGCGTTCAGACATGACTACGGAGGGGTTTTCTTTTTGCCATGACCCATCGGAGTTGCAATGTGACCTTCTCTAATGTTAGTATCATGTGAAATTATTTCTACTGAACAGGAGAGTGTTATGTCCTAGCTGTGAGGGCCAGATCTGCTCCTGGCAGCACTGAGCCTAACAGATGGTGCCAGGCCAGTTCCCAAATGTCAGGGACTGTGTCTCTCTTTCTCAGTACCTCTTTCAGCCAAGGCCAGACTGTCAGGTTTCAGGACATAAATTGATGATCTTCACCATTGCTGAGACGTTGCTAGTCATGTGTTTTTCCAGAGTGTGCTGCCTATAGATGATCTCTCCTACTGCTTTGTTGCAGGATGAGTCATTGTATCATCGGACATGGCCATGACTGCCCAGGAGCATTTAAGACTCTGGATGGGATGTATCAGTTGACTGCATTGCCGGCAGTTACCAGAAACAGAAATGGTTATTAGTCCTTTCAACAGGCCTGTGCAAGGGGCCTAATCATCAAACTGAGGCCAGGAAACTCATCCTGGAATCCAGCAAGGTCAGTGGTGGAGAGCTGGGTATCTTTTCCTTTAGCCTAATCACAGGCTATGTTATTGCCTGGTGTACGGAGGTGCAGTAAGAAGTGTTGGCTACAGTACAAACTCTCTAGTGGCTAGTTAAGAGAAAATTCACGTCTTTATGATTATCCATGATTGTGACTAGTAAACTTAAACTAGTTTGTAGGGTTTCCAGAGAACAAATTGTGTAACTCGTGACATCTGCTAGACATTAATATCTATTCTTCTGAAACTGTTCGAAAAAATAGATGTCACGAGTTACACAATTTGTTCTCTGAAAAAAAGTAATTTTTGGACTTAATGCAACTTTTCTAGTTGCATTATCCCTACCATGGGGGTTGCTGTTCAAATACTATGCATGGAAAAGTCACTTATGCTTCTTGGAGTTCTCCCCAAGTAGATTCTGTTTGCCTCTTTCTGGAGGTTTCTGGATATTTTTTTTGTTCAGAGAAACATGATCCACTGGAGGGGTAGTAGTTTTAAATATATGAAAGTCTATAACAATTATCCTGAATATGCAGGATTAGTATGTAGTGGTCAATACACACTAAGTAATCTTTGTACTTAGGATAAGCCTGATGGCCACATAAGCAGCAGATCCTAATGGGGCATGAACTGTATTGAGATTATAAGTATTATTTTGCAATGCTATTGACCAAATACTCTATTCCCCAAGGAATTCATCAGTTCCTGCAAAGCAGCCAAGAGTGTATCAGACTATTGGACCAAACTCAGTCCAACATTAGTCCCCACTGGACTAGGCTTTTCTGAGAGGGTGGTAATGGCTTTCACAGAAGCATTTTGTTGACATGGGTCAAGGTCCAGTTTTCAAAAGACTAAATTTGGAATCAGTTATGTGAGAGAAGCTCATGTACTGGAAAGATCAGTATAAGAAAATTTACCTTGAGGGGGGTGGAGCAGGATGGCAGAGGAGTAGGAGACCTGGATTTTGTCTGGTCCCAGGAATTCAACTGGATAGGGATCAAACCATTCTGAACACCTACAAACTCAACAGGAGATCGAAGAAAAGACTAGCAACAACTCTCTGAACAGAAAAGCGACCACTTTCTGGAAGGTAGGACATGCAGAGAAGTGAATCTGAGGCGATATTCGGGAAGGTAGATGGCGGGGGAGGGGGCCTCCGTCGGCCACTTCTGGCAAGTGATAGAGCCCTGGAGCACAAAATCAGAACTTGTAGAAGTCTGCTCCGCTGAGGGACATCACTCCAGTGGCTAAGCGGGGGGTGGAACCCTCGCTGGGACAGTGTGATCTCAGGACCCTCGGGGTCACAGGAAGACCGGGGATGCCTGAGTGCGGCAGAGCTCCCAGGTATCAGAGCGGGGAAGCCAGCTGCAGAGACGGAGCTGAGGAGTGGACTCTCAGCTAGGGGTTGCCGTAAACTGTGATCCACAGTACAGTCAGGCCACTGCTCTTCCAGCAGGGACCCAACAAGCGGTAGATCTGGGGAGACTACCCTTCGTCCCCCAGGAGGAGTGGCGCAGGAGCACACTGCAGGGATCTGCTGGGTTTGGGGACTCCACACGGGGTCAGGTGCCAGAGATAGAAATGCTAGGTCACAGGCCGGGTGAGCACGGAGTGCAGCCAAGACCTGGGAGATGGGAGTGACTGACTGCTTTCCTCTGGGGGCTCACTGAGGAGCAGGGCCCTGAGTTCTCAGCTCCACTGGAAAGGAGATTGGGAGGCCGCCGTTTTCACTCTTGTCTTCCAAAGCTGCAAGGAAAGCATGCAGGGAACAAAAGCTCCCGAGAGCAAACCCGAGCAGATTACTTAGCTGGGACCCAGCAAGGGCGGGGCAATTCCGCCTCCAGCAAAGACATTTGGGAACCACAGCAATAGGCCCCTCCCCCAGAAGATCAGCAAGAACAGCCAGCCAAGACCAAGTTTACCAATCAATGATAATGGCAGAACTCCAGCGCTAGTGGAATACTGCACAAAGAATTCATGGCTTTTTTACCATGATTCTTTAGTCTTTCAAAGTTATTTTTTTTAACTGTTTTTTTCTTAATTTTTCTTTTTCCCTTTTTCAACCAACATCTTATCAATCCCCTTTTTAAAAAATATATTTTATTTTTCTTTTTTAGAGTCATGTTCTATCCCTTCCTAGAAGTTACCCTTATTTTTGGTATATATATATATATATATATAAGTTGTTCTCTCTTTATAATTTTGAGATACAGTTTCTTCTAACAGATCAAAATATACCCTAAATCTCTAGTGTATGGCTTTGTTCTAGTCTCCTGCCTGATCACATTCTCTCCTTTTTTAAAAAAAAAAATCCTCCTCTTTATTTTTCAACCAACTTCTTATCTTATCGATTCCTTTTATAAAATCTTTTATAATTTTCATCTTTACAGTCATATTCTATCCCTTCATCGTATTAACCTTATTTTTGTACATATATAAGTTTTTCTTTCTTTAAAATATTGGGAGGCACTTTCTTCTAACAGAACAAAATATGCCCAAAATCTAGTGTGTGGCACTGATCTATGCACCAGCCTGATCATATTTGATCATATTCTGTTTTGTTTTGTTTTGTTTTTGTTTGTTTTTGTCTTTATCTTTTTCTTTTTTTTTTCTTTTTTCTTTATTTCCCTTTCTTTTCCCCCGGTTTCAGGTCTTTTCTGATTTGTTTAGTGTATCTTTTCTGGGGACGTTCTTACCCTGTTAGTTGTCTCATTCATCTATTCTCCTCTGGACAAAATGACAAGACAGAAAAAATCACCTCAACAAAAAGAACAAGAGGGAGTACCGACTGCCAGGGACATAATCAAAACAGACATTAGTAAGATGTCAGAACTAGAGTTCAGAATACTGATTTTAAAGATACTAGCTTGGCTTGAAAAAAACATGGAAGTTATTAGAGAAACGCTTTCTGGAGAAATAAAAGAACTAAAATCTAACCAAGTTGAAATCAAAAAAGGTATTAATGAGGTGCAATAAAAAATGGAGGCTCTAACTGCTAGGATAAATGAGGCAGAAGAAAGAATTAGTGATATAGAAGACCAAATGATGGAAAATAAAGAAGCTGAGAAAAAGAGAGATAAACAACTACTGGATCATGAGGGCAGAATTCAAGAGATAAGTGATACCATAAGACGAAACAACATTAGAATAATTGGGATCCCAGATGAAGAAGAAAGAGAGAGGGGAAGAAGGTATATTGGAGCAAATTATAGCAGAGAACTTCCCTAATTTGGGGAAGGAAACAGGCATCAAGATCCAGGAGGCACAGAGAACCCCCCTCAAAATCAATAAAAATAGGTCAACACCCCGATATCTAATAGTAAAACTTACGAGTCTCACAGACAAAGAGAAAATCCTGAAAGCAGCTCAGGAGAAGAGATCTGTAACCTACAATGGTAGAAACATTAGATTGGCAACAGACCTATCCACAGAGACCTGGCAGGCCAGAAAAGACTGGGATGATATACTCAGAGCACTAAATGAGAAAAATATGCAGCCAAGAATACTAGATCCAGCTAGGCTGTCATTGAAAATAGAAAGAGAGATAAAAAGCTTCCAGGACAAACAAAAACTAGAGGAATTTGCAAACACAAAACCAGCCCTACAAGAAATATTGAAAGGGGTCCTCTAAGCAAAGAGAGAGCCTAAAAGCAACATAGACCAGAAAGGAACACAGACAATATACGGTAACAGTCACCTTACAGGCAATGCAATGGCACTAAATTCCTATCTTTCAATAGTTACCCTGAATGTAAATGGGCTAAATGCCCCAATCAAAAGACACAGGCCATCAGATTGGATTAAAAAACAAGACCCATCGATATGCTGTCTGCAAGAGACTCATTTTAGACCCAAAGACACCCCCAGATTGAAAGTGAGGGGGTGGAAAACCATTTACCATACTAATGGACACCAAAAGAAAGCTGGGGTGGCAATCCTTACATCAGACAAATTAGATTTTATACCAAAGACTATAATAAGACATGAGGAAGGGCACTATATCCTACTTAAAGGGTCTATCCAACAAGAAGATCTAACAATTGTAAATATCTATGCCCCTAACATGGGAGCAGCCAATTATATAAGGCAATTAATAACAAAAGCAAAGAAACACATCGACAACAATAAAATAATAGTGGGGGACTTTAACACCCCCTCACTGAAATGGACAGATCATCTAAGCAAAAGATCAACAAGGAAATAAAGACTTTAAATGACACACTGGACCAAGTGGACTTCACAGATATATTCAGAACATTCCATCCCAAAGCAATGGAATACACATTCTTCTCTAGTGCCCATGGAACATTCTCCAGAATAGATCATATCCTAGGTCACAAATCAGGTCTCAACTGGTACCAAAAGATTGGGATCATTCCCTGCATATCTTCAGACCACAATGCTTTGAAACTAGAACTCAATCACAAGAGGAAAGTCGGAAAGAACTCAAATACATGGAGGCTAAAGAGCATCCTACTAAAGAATGAATGGGTCAACCAGGAAATTAAAGAAGAATTTAAAAAATTCATGGAAACCAATGAAAATGAAAACACAACTGTTCAAAATCTTTGGGATGCAGCAAAGGCAGTCCTAAGAGGCAAGTATATAGCCATACAAGCCTTTCTCAAGAAACAAGAAAGGTCTATATACACAACCTAACCCTACACCTAAAGGAGCTGGAGAAAGAAGAGCAAATAAAGCCTAAACCCAGCAGGAGAAGAGAAATAATAAAGATCAGAACAGAAATCAATGAAATAGAAACCAAAAGACATAGAACAGATCAATGAAACTAGGAGCTGGTTCTTTGAAAGAATTAACAAGATTGATAAAACCCTGGCCAGACTTATCAAAAGAAAAAGAGAAATGACCCAAATCAACAAAATCATGAATGAAAGAGGAGAGATCACAACCAACACCAAAGAAATACAAACAATTATAAGAACATATTATGAGCAACTGTATGCGAGAAAATTAGATAATCTAGAAGAAATGGATGCTTTCCTAGAGATGTATAAACTACCAAAACTGAACCAGGAAGAAATAGAAAACCTGAACAGACCTATAAGCACTACGGAAATTGAAGCAGTCATTAAATTCTCCCAACAAACAGACGGCTTCCCAGGGGAATTCTACCAACCATTTCTTTTTTTTTTTTTTTTAAAGATTTTATTTTTATTTATTTGACAGAGAAGGACACAGTGAGAGAGGGAACACAAGCAGAGGGGGTGGGAGAAGGAGAGGCAGGCCTCCCACCGAGCAGGGAGCCCTATGTGGGGCTCGATCCCAGGACCCTGGGATCATGACCTGAGCTGAAGGCAGACGCCTAATGACTGAGCCACCCAGGCGCCCTCTACCAAACATTTCAAGAAGAATTAATACCTATTCTTCTGAAACTGTTCCAAAATTAGAAATGGAAGGAAAACTTCCAAACTCATTTTATGAGGCCACCGTTACCTTGATCCCCAAAACAGACAAAGACCCCATCAAAACGGAGAATTACAGACCAATATCCTTGATGAACATAGGATGCAAAAATTCTCACCAAATACTAGCCAATAGGACCCAACAGTACATTAAAAGGATTATTCACCATGATCAAGTGGGATTTATCCCTGGGCTGCAAGGTTGGTTCAACATCTGCAAATCAATCAATGTGAT
>NW_022589725.1:24918831-25111346 GCF_004348235.1 Phoca vitulina
TTCTTTAATTTCCTGGTTGACCCATTCATTCTTTAGTAGGATGCTCTTTAGCCTCCATGTATTTGAGTTCTTTCCGACTTTCCTCTTGTGATTGAGTTCTAGTTTCAAAGCATTGTGGTCTGAAAATAGGCAGGGAATGATCTCAATCTTTTGGTACCGGTTGAGACCTGATTTGTGACCTAGGATGTGATCAATTCTGGAGAATGTTCCATGGGCACTAGAGAAGAATGTGTATTCCGTTGCTTTGGGATGGAATGTTCTGAATATGTCTGTGAAGTCCATTTGGTCCAGTGTGTCATTTAAATCTTTACTTCCTTGTTGATCTTTTGCTTAGATGATCTGTCCATTTCAGTGAGGGGGTGTTAAAGTCCCCCACTATTATTGTATTGTTTTCGATGTGTTTCTTTGCTTTGTTATTAATTGGCTTATATAATTGGCTGCTCCCATGTTAGGAGCATAGATATTTACAATTGTTAGATATTCTTGTTGGATAGACCCTTTAAGTAGGATATAGTGTCCTTCCTCATTCCTTATTATAGTCTGGTATAAAATCTAATTTGTCTGATGTAAGGATTGCCACCCCAGCATTCTTTTGGTGTCCATTAGCATGGTAAATGGTTTTCCACCCCCTCACTTTCAATCTGGGGCTGTCTTTGGGTCTAAAATGAGTTTCTTGCAGACAGCGTATCAATGGGTCTTTTTTTTTTTATCCAATCTGACAGCCTGTGTCTTTTGATTGGGGCATTTTGCCCATTTACATTCAGGGTAACTATTGAAAGATATGAATTTAGTGCCATTGTATTGCCTGTAAAGTGACTGTTACTGTATATTGTTTGTGTTCCTTTCTGGTCTATGTTGCTTTTAGGCTCTCTCTTTGCTTAGAGGACCCCTTTCAAGATTTCTTGTAGGGCTGGTTTTGTGTTTGCAAATTCCTTTAGTTTTTGTTTGTCCTGGAAGCTTTTTATCTCTCTTTCTATTTTCAATGACAGCCTAGCTGGATCTAGTATTCTTGGCTGCATATTTTTCTCTTAGTACTCTGCATATATCATGCCAGTCCTTTCTGGCCTGCCAGGTCTCTGTGGATAGGTCTGTTGCCAATCTAATGTTTCTACCATTGTAGGTTACAGATCTCTTCTCCTGAGCTGCGTTCAGGATTTTCTCTTTATCTCTGAGACTCGTAAGTTTTACTATTAGATATCGGGGTGTTGACCTATTTTTATTGATTTTGAGAGGGGTCCTCTGTGCTTCCTGGATTTTGATGCCTGTTTCCTTCCCCAAATTCGGGAAGTTCTCTGCTATAATTTGCTCCAATGTACCTTCTGCCCCTCTCTCTCTTTCTTCTTCTTCTGGGGTCCCAATTATTCTAATGTTGTTTCGTCTTATGGTATTGCTTATCTCTTGAATTCTGCCCTCGTGATCCAGTAGTTGTTTATCTCTCTTTTTCTCAGCTTCTTTATTTTCCATCATTTGGTCTTCTATATCACTGATTCACTCTTCTGTCTCATTTATCCTAGCAGTTAATGCTCCTGTTTTTGATTGCACCTCATTAATAGCCTTTTTGATTTCAACTTGGTTAGATTTTAGTTCTTTTATTTCGCCAGAAAGGTTTTCTCTAATAACTTCTATGCTTTTTTCAAGCCCAGCTAGTATCTTTAAAGTCGTGATTCTGAACTCTAGATCCGACATCGTACTAATGTCCGTATTGAGTAGGTCCCTGGCAGTCGGTACTACCTCTTGTTCTTTTTGTTGAGATGATTTTTTCCATCTTGTCATTTTGTCCAGAGCAGAATAGATTGATGAGAGAACAAAATGCTAACAGGGTAACAACATCCGCAGAAAATATACTCTAAACAAATCAGAAAAGACCTGAAGCTGGGGGAAAAGAAAGGGAAAGAAAGAAAAAAGAAAAAGAAAAAGATAAAAACAAACAAAAACAGAACAAAAAAAAGAAACAGAATATGATCAAATATGATCAGGTTGGTGCATAGATCTGTGCCACACACTAGATTTTGGGTGTATTTTGGTCTATGAGAAGAAAGTGCCTCCCAATATTTTAAAGAAAGAAAAACTTGGGCACCTGGGTGGCTCAGTTGGTTAAGCGACTGCCTTCGGCTCAGGTCATGATCCTGGAGTCCCAGGATCGAGTCCCACATCGGGCTCCCTGCTCAGCGGGGGGTCTGCTTCTCCCTCTGACCCTCTCCCCGCTCGTGCTCTCTCTCATTCTCTCTCTCTCAAATAAATAAATAAAATCTTTAAAAAACTAAAGAAAAACTTATATATGTACAAAAATAAGGGTTGATATCATGAAGGGATAGAATATGACTGTAAAGATGAAAATTATAAAAAAATTTATAAAAGGAATTGATAAAAGTTGTTTGAAAAAAGAAAGAAGAGGATTTAAAAAAAAAAGAAAAAAAAAAGGGAGAGAATGTGATCAGGCAGGAGAGTAGAAAAAAACCATACACTAGAGATTTAGGGTATATTTTGATCTGTTAGAAGAAACTGTATCTCAAAATTTTAAAGAGAGAACAACTTATATATATATGCCAAAAATAAGGGTAACTACTATGAAGGGATAGAATATGCCTCTAAAAATGAAAAATAAAAATATTTTTTAAAAAAGGGATTGATAAGATGTTGGTTGGAAAAGGGAAAAAGAAAACTTCAAAAAAAAAAAAAGACAGTTAAAAAAAATTAACTTTGAAAGACTAAAGAATCATGGTAAAAAAGCCATGGATTCTATGTGCATTATTCCCCTAGTGCTGGAGTTCTGCGGTTCTCATTGATGGGTAAACTTGGTCTTGGCTGGCTGTTCTTGCTGATCTTCTGGGGGAGGGGCCTGTTGCCGTGATTCCCAAATGTGTTTGCCGGAGGCATAATTGCCCTGCCCTTGCTGGTCCGGGCTAAGTAATCTGCTCAGGTTTGCTCTCAGGAGCTTTTGTTCCCTGCAAGCTTTCCCTGCAGCTTTGGAGGACGAGAGTGAAATGGAGGCCTCCCAGTCTCCGCCCCAGACTAGCTGAGAACTCGGGGCCCTGCTCCTCAGTGGGTCCCCAGAGAAAAGCAGTCAGTCACTCCCGTCTCCCCAGTCTCCAGCCGCATTCCGTGCTCACCCGGCCTGTGACCGAGGGTTTTTCTCTCTGCCCCCCAACTCGGTGTGGAGTCTCCAAACCCAGCCGATTCCTGCGGTGTGCTCCCGCGCCTCTCCTCCCAGGGGAGGAAGGGGAGTCTCCCCTGATCTGCCGCTTGTTGGGTCCCTGCTGGAGGAGCAATGGCCCGACTGTGCCACGGATCACGCTCTATGGCAACCCTGAGCTGAGAGCCCATGCCCTGGCTCCATCTCTGCAGCCAGCTTCCCTGCTCTGATACCTGGGAGCTCTGCCGCACTCAGACACCCCCGGTCTTTCTGTGACCCCAAGGGTCCTGAGACCACACTGTCCCACGAGGGTTCCACCCCCTGCTTAGCCACTGGAGCGACATCCCTCAGCGGAGCCGACTTCTAAAAGTTCTGATTTTGTCCTCCACTGCTCTATCACTTGCCCGTAGTGGCTGACGGAGGCCCCCCCTCCCCCGCCGTCTATCCTCCCGAATATCGCCTCAGATTCACTTCTCCACACATCCTACCTTCCAGAAAGTGGTCGCTTTTCTGTTCAGAGAGTTGTTGCTATTCTTTTCTTCGATCTCCTGTTGAGTTTGTAGGTGTTCAGTATGGTTTGATCCCTATCCAGCTCAACTCCTGAGACCAGACGAAATCCAGGTCTCCTACTCCTCCGCCATCTTGCTCCACCCCGAGTCTTTAAATTTAAGGTGTGTCAGCAACACAGGTTGGATCAATCAGAAGCTCCATTCAAAGCACAGTATAATCATTCATCCTTCAAAATCTATTTTCTTATTTTATTTATTTATTCCAGTTCCTCACTCCCTTTCTTCCTAAGCTTCCCCAAAGGAAATCATTATATATTTATTTTCTCTTTTATTTTGTATGAGTTCATATAAAATGTAGTTTTATAATGTGTACATGTTTTAACTTCAGTAAATGCTACTGTGTTCTTCTTCATTTTGTTTCTTGCTCTTTTATTCCGAACTTCCTCTAGACCACGCCAAGAATGTGGGCCTTGCTGGCACATTCGTGCTCCTTTTTATTAAAAAAAAAAAAGGATCCAACTAGATTAGTCATCAGCAACTACTGCTGGCAGGCCTGATCTGGCCTGTGCTTTTTTATGAAAATAAACTTTTACTGGAACACAACCATGCCCATTCGTGTGTGTACCATCTATGAATATTTTCATGCTACAATGGTCAAGTCTAGTAGTTGCCATAGAAACCATACAATCTACAAAACCAATGATATTACTATCTGTGCCTATACAGAAAGTTCACCAGACCCCTGAACTGGATGATCCATTACAGTCCTCATATTCTCATTTGCCAAAATCTTCCTTTCTCCTGCCATTCTTACTGAGCTAATGGAGGAAGGCAAACAAGCAAACATTTACCATGACTGCAGAGATTTTCCGAAGGCAACTTTCCACTTCAGAAATCCCACTTGTGGTTACATGATGAGGCCTTAGCACTGGCAGAGCCTGTCACACGTTGGAAATGTTCCTTCTACAAGCTCCATGTTAACTCCTCTGGATATTATGGACTTGAGCAATTAAGTCTTGGTGTTTAAGACTGCTTTTTAAATCAGTCCCTTAACTAATGTTGAGTAAAAAAAGAAACTGATTTCAGTGAGAACTGTTTCTCACTCTTTATACTGACAGTGTGCCCTTATATTTTTTAATACTGTTACCCATATTATAGATTACTGTAAAAGGCTCCAGGCTTTGGGAAAAAAATTAAAAATACAGAAGGCACAGACTCTTGGGGATTAAAGTAAGGCAGGTGGACAGAGGACCCAAAGGTCTTTCAGAGCATTATTATTACTGTTCTTTGTTCATTATTACTCTTTTGTCTTTCTATCCTAGTCTAAACATCATCTCTTACTGGTGAAGTTTAATAAAAACTCAATTGACAGAGGTAAGGTTACTGTGTAGTACACTTCTAGGCAGATAGTAGACACTCATTAAATATCTGTTAGATGAATGAGTGGCCATGATGGGTGCTTTCAATGTAATCCAAGCCCTCTAGAAGCTTTAAATGTTAAAGAAAGTACTGGCACAAGCATTCAGTGATGGGCATCCAGATGAGCAACCATAGCATGAGAGGAGTCCAGACCTGAATGGACAATGAATTATGCTAAAGACATACACAATGGCCACAGGTTGCAGGGGGAGCAGGGTAGGGGGGACACCACAAAAAATTGAAATGACTAGCTTCACTGCAGTTATATTTACACTCAGTTGATGTAATTAGCATCAGGTAAACTGTCTTGCCATTATTACCCCTATGAGTGTCCTTTAGTAGTATTTGCTACATGAATTCTCATAGTGCCTTTGGATTTCACTTGTCTTCAATTCCTTGGCAAGTGTTCAAACTGAATCAAGACCTCATCATACAAAATTTATATATTCAAGGCAAAGGGCCACCTTACCAAGTTAACAAATAAACATTTTTCTCAATAAATATATAAATACCTGGTTCATGAATATGTTATTCATTCTTTACTTCTGTTATTTGGTGCTTTTGTGTTTGGTTGTGCAATATTTAATATTTACTGAAAGACATAAAGAATAATATTGCAAACATGCATTTACACACTACCGACTTGACAAATAAAGCATTTTCAATCCAATCGAAGCTCCTAGTGGTCTCATCCCTGATCACAGAACTCTTTCTCCCCACTAAATGTAACAACTCTCTAGACTTTGGGGATTATTTTCATGTGTCTCTCTATACTTTTCTACATATATTTTCATCCCTAAAACATCCAGTATTTTCTATACACTTATAACCTACATGTAATTGTTATCACAATTTAAGTGTTTTGGGTTTTTGTTTTTTGTTTTTTTTGCAAATCATTTTACTTCAATCAGTATTATATTTTTGAGTTCCATCCATAGTGACACAGTTAGCTCTTATATAATGTTTTATTGTAGGAATACAGCATTTTTTTTTATCAATTCCATTTTTTATTATTTAGGTTCTTTCCAACTTTTTTTTTTTTTTGCTATTACAAACAATATTTTTGTGAACACTCATATACGTGTCTCTTTGTGGACATGTTCAAGAGTCTCTTTAGGGTGATATCGAATAATGACAACATTGAGACTACTGTTACTAGAAATAGAACCTGCAACTTACTGAGAGTTGCAAAATGTAACTTCTAAGTATGTCAGATATATTAAATCATTTCATCCTCACTTCAACCCAATAAAATAGATCATTATTATCCTTGTTTTATGCATACAGAAAACATAAATGGACAGTTGATGGGTCATGTGATGTGTAAATTTTCAATTTTACCAGACATTGTAAATTATCCTTCAAAGTTTTATAATAATTCCCATGTCCATTAGAGATGTATGTCAGTTTTTATTGGTCTATATTCTTGCAGCACTTAATAACATCAGACTTTCAAAAATCACTCTAGAGATAAAAATATATATTTGTGTGTTATATGTTATTTATTTGTGCCGATAGCTCAGATGAGAAAGAGAGAGATCAAAATAAATTCTGTCTTAACAGTATAGATGAGTAAGGAAACCCAGAGCCTGGGAGTTTGAGAACACAGTAAAATGCCCCACAGAGAGTCAAACATTATTGATTGTTGGCACACGCCTGTCCGAAGGATGGAGCCATACACTAGTGACAGCTCTGTTTTCCTAACACTCGCAGGGCTATTGAACGCAAAAGGGAAAGTCTCAATAAAATTCAGAGTATAGAAAGTCTCACCTCTAACTTTCAATTCTCTCCCAGCTTGAACATATATAACTTTACAGTGACTGAGGTATCCTAAACACCCCCACATTCTCTTTCCTAGTTGTGAGTGATTCAAATAGCACAGAAAAAATCACTACCTTTGTTTAGAAAACCTAAAATGGCCATTTCTCCCCAGAATTGGTTAATTTTTTTATATTTCCTGCAAAAGGAAAGAATGTTTATTATGGATGTTTGATTGATGGAGAGATATACTAAAATTATGAACATAAGGAGATTAAGGATCTTTAAAATTGTGGTGAAAGCAGAT
Organism: Phoca vitulina; assembly: GCF_004348235.1. Classification (NCBI taxonomy): domain Eukaryota; kingdom Metazoa; phylum Chordata; class Mammalia; order Carnivora; family Phocidae; genus Phoca; species Phoca vitulina. Next base: position 24,925,958 of record NW_022589725.1, read on the forward strand.
AAAAATAAGTTTTCCAGTTCATGGAGGTTGTGGAAAATGCCATTTTCAATGAACACACTTACATTAACACTTCAAGTGCACCGAGACTCAAAATCCCACCAAATGGAAAATTCCCACGTTGTGGGAAGTGGGCTTCTTACCACATGGGCTGCTGATTCCCTCCTCATCAATGGGCCCTTCTGTATTCAGCAGATTTCAGAGATTCTAGTATTTTTGTGAGGGGGTTATGCAAACATACTTGACTGAGTAAAAGCATAAGATATGTTTTGCAAAGAAATGAAGTTCAGACCATTAAATTTAGGATATGCTCACAGCAGCAAAACAAACTATATTTTAGTCACACAGCCTATGTTTTTGTGGCAAACTCCTTTCCCCACAGAAAATTTAGAGGTACTATCTCCTCCATAAAACAGCAGCCCCTCCTCCTCAAAGGCAGCATTTCAGAACTCTGAAAATTCTGATTCCCTATTGAATTTTACAGAAGAGGTTTTAGGAGGCCATGAAGCACCCGCTTCTGGTTCTGCAATTCCAGAGAAAATATCAACAGTAACAATAGAAGCTTCCTTCTTTTGTGTCTCCGTCCCACCCATGTTGAAAAGATCTCTGAGTTCTTCAAACATCAACCTGGATTATCTAGTAGAAAAAGTGAGAGAAATAAATATCTCTTCTGGGCATTCCAGTTAGAAAGAGAAGCCTGGGCTTAATGTCTCTATTATCGACCAAATCCCCTCAGCTCAGGGATAGAACGTCTTCTCTTCCTCTTGCTTGGAACTAAGAAAACATATTTCATGGTAGGATCTTGATTATGAGGGTTTGGTTTCTAAGTGATTTAGTGGTTACAAGCCAGTCCTTATTTTTCCGTGAAATTACTTGAAAGTAGATGGAGTCTGCTATGATATTAAAAAAAAAAAAAAGTAATTCCTTTGAAAATAAATATTACCCTTTTTCTGTGTTTTGATTTAGCCACAGTGTGTCTATTCTCTATCAGGAAATTTGTTCCTGAGCTGTCCTAAGGTATCTGAGATCTCAAGCTCTATATAACATATGACTGTCGGAGAGCCCATCCTACGAAAGAGCATTCTAATTAGCAAGGCTTTTGCTAATGAAGTACTCAGAAGCCAAAGTCTTTTAAATTAACTTAATGCCAAGCAAGAGATATTACAAGGCATTCTGTCATTCAAGAGTATGTTTGTACTATTACACGTTTCCAGAGGAGTCATAAGTGAGGTGGGTAGTTGGGGTCCCTGGGAAGACAAAAGATTAGGGAAGGAATGTGAAGAGATAAAAGGAAGGGAAAGAATGGGGAGGTGATTGATGGGAGAGACAGAGGAATTACACAGTAGAATGAATCTCATCTATTAAAATAGTTCATGGCTCCCTGATAAATCAGCACATTCGGAAATCTCTTTTCCTTAAGGAAATCTACATTTTGTTATCTTGAATACAGTCTAAAGTTATTTCTTTGAAGTTATACGGAACTCCAAAGAATCATATTTGGGGAGGAGGAGCAACCTAGATGATACTAAACAATAATGATTGCTGGCTAATTGAACATAATAATAAAAAAATAAATTAATAAAAAATAACGATTACTTTTAGAAAATATGCTCTGGATACATGCATGTATCTACCAAAACAAACCAATACCCCATTCCCAGCTCAGTCTTATAACCTTTGATCCATGGCCCATGGCATGGACAGTAAGGAAAAAAAGCCATAAATTAGGCAATAAACTCAATTTCAAGAGTCAAAAATTAGAGCCAATATTGTTGGTCTTTGTCTTAGTTTGGGATCCACCAGAGGCAGATGTTAAGACAGGGATTTGAGACTGGCTTCTGAAGGAGGGGAGGGGAGAGGTTGCCAAGAGACTGGAAAGGGGTGCTGAGGAAAAATGGTGGGAGGCAAAAGGTGGGGGAAGGGAGAGAGGTAGAGCTCCGGGGAGTTAAATACCTAGAGAAAAGCTCTAAAGAGAGCCTTGAGGACAGCCTACAAATGATGAACTAGAGAGGGAAGCTGGGAGGAGCATGGGTGGACCCAATACTAGGGTTTAGGGAATTTTAGGTGAAGAGGGGCAGGCAAGGTCTGCTTCCCAACTAGGCATCATCAATTTTGGAGCTCACATAATATTAAAGGGTCAAATTCAGAAGATCAGAGTCATCCCTGGAATTGGGGTCGGGTTCCATCTCTTGAGATCATGAGCTCAGGTCCCTTCTTAGCTCAATCCAAAAGCCATGGGCAAATACTTGGCAGCAGCCGACTCTTGAGAGAAAGAACTGGGATGCTACCTGCTTATGCTTACATGCCAAGGGAATGAGAGACAGGACAGGCAAACCCAGAGGAAAAGGTGGGCATTAGAAGTACTTTTACCTCTCCCCGCTTCTTAGTGGTTCCGTGACTGTTTCCCCTGACCCTCTTCTGAAATTATGGTGAATGTAACCTCTTCATGATTCCCTATTAACTTCTTCAGGAAAATAAAGTCAGATACTAGTTTCCCTTGCTGCTTGAAACACCTACCCCAAGTCTAGGCTTACTCCTTCAATTTATAGTTGAAGCATAAGAATCAGAGTAATGATGACCATTAATGTTTCTAAGAGCAGAGAGGATTTTTTAAGTTATTTTTAAGTTATTTTTCCCTAGGTCTTCAGCTTTTCCTTTGTGCACAATGGGGGATGTTCTTTCATTCTTTCATTTTGGCTATTCTGGAGACAACTCGGGGCAACAAACTCAAAGAGAGGTTGAAAGGAACTTGAGTTGGACTGCTGCCTGATGCCCCCACTGTGGTAGGATGAATGTGGGGGTGGCACACAGTGAAGTAAACCCCAGCACTCGAGTGATGAATAGCTGGGGCATCTGGCTGGTCTAGACCATCTTGGTAGGACTGCTGCATGTGGTTCTACTCAGCATCCCCTTCTTCAGCATTCCTGTTGTCTGGATCCTGACCAATGTCATCCATAACTTGGCTATGTATATTTTCTTACATACAGTGAAAAGAACACCCTTTGAGCCCCTGGCCGAGGAAAGGCTCAGCTACTGACACACTGGGAACAGATGGACTACGGGCTCCAATTTATGTCTTCCTGCAAATTCCTCAGCATCTCTCCTGTTGTCCTCTACCTCCTGGCCAGCTTCTACACCAAGTATGATGCCGCTCACTTCCTCACCAACACAGCCTCATGGCTCAGCGTACTGCTGCCTAAGTTGTCCCAATTCCATGGGGTTTGTCTCTTTGGCATCAACAAACACTAAGGGATGGGGCTGGGGATGACACTGGACCAAAGGACTGTAACATCTTTCCTTCTCCATACTGTCTTCTGTATCTTGAAAGCCTGAGAGCTATACAACATTTCCCAATTCTGGGAAGAGAATAGATTGGAAAATGGGGTTCTCTGGGCCCAGTCCAGCAAAGAGCAGGTTTCTGTGAAACAGGAAAAGTGGGAAAGATAAGGGCCAAATCACTCTCCTCTACAGCAAGAAGCCATGTTTGGGCAGCTTGTTTGGTAATTAAGTTTTTCCAGATCTTCCACCCCACCACCTTCCAGCTCTGTTTTACTGTGTATTTTCCCTATAATAAAGAATTTTTTTTTAAAAAAAAGAAAAAGACAGGGATTTGAGGCAATTAGTGTACCTGAGAGGCAAAGGAAACAGGGAATAGGACAGTGGAGAAATAAGACAGACAAGTGAAGCCACCCTATAATGGTTATGACATCAGGCCAGCTACCACTGAAGTACCTGGAGCTCTAGCCTATTGGAGAGCCCAGAGAGTCAGAGTAGAACACAGCCTCAGTGTTATCTCTCTCCAGGGGGTAGGGAGCTGGGATATTGATTGAGTGCTGCTTCAAGGGGCATTAATTCTCTGACTCTGCAGCACCTTCCATGAGCAGGCAGAGCCAGCCTCACTGGCCAGAAAAAAACCCCAGCCCAATGACACAGGAGCTGGGAGTTAGATGCTAGGGGTGTGTGGTAGCAGGGAGAAAACTAGGTGAGCACTAACATGTCAGCTGCAGGGGTGCAGGGCTGAATACAAAGAAAGAATTATCCTACTCCCAGTTCACTTCCATGCAGCACAAGCCATTAATATATATATATATATATATATATATATATATATATATATATGTATATATACATATGTACATACATATATACATATATATATATAAAATTCACTTCATGTGGCAGATTATTAAGCGCCATTAATCAAAGGCCAATTGAATTCTTACAGTTTTCCAGTTTCATAGAGAATTAATTGACATACATCACTATATAAGTTTAAGGCATACAGCGTGATGGTTTGATTTACATATACTGTGAAATGATGACCACAATAAATTCAGCTGACATCTGTCTTCTCACATAGATACAATAAAAAGAAAAAAAAAAAAAGATCTTGCAAGGGACATTGTTATGCAAGAGTAAGTAGGTTCATCCTATGATGGGTTTCTGGAGGAGTCATCTGATACTTCTTTTAAAGTAGGAAGCAAAGTCGAATTTTCTCCTTGTGATGAAAACTCTTTCATAGTTATTCTCTTAACTATACATAGTTCCTATACATCATACAACAGTGTTAGCCATGGTCATCATATGGGTCACATACCTAGTACTTCTTTATCTTATAACTGGACTTTGTATGTTTTGACCACCTTCCTCCAGTTCCCTTCCCCCCACCCTCCTCTGTCTCTGGTAACCACAAGTCTGCTCTCTTTTTCTATGATTTCTTTTTAGTTTCCACATATATGTGAGATCATACAATATTTGTCTTTCTCTGTTGTAAATGGTAGGATCTCCTTGTGTTTTATGGCTGAATAACATTCTACTGTATATATATATGTATATATATATATATATATATATATATGTATATATATATATATATCTCACAACTTTTTTATCCATTCATCCATCCATGAACACCTAGGTTGTTTCCATGTCTTTGCTATTATAAATAATGCTGCTATGAACATGGGAGGTGCAGCAATTGCATTTTGCCAATACTGCTTCCTTGAGGCCATCTAGCAAGGACTACATTCCCAGAAATATGAAGCTACCGTAAGAGTTATGGAACATGGACATGTTCGGTCTTTCATTTCTCCACACAGATATGCAATCATCAAGAGATATCTTGTGAATGAAGATTTTGGAGGACTTAAACATGTAGCATTTCCTTTATTCTCACTGCCAGGCTGTAGGGTCGTCAGATGCGAAGATTTTCTCACTGGAGAGAAAGCAGCTTGAGAGATTATGTGGTTCATCTGACCTGTTACAACAGCTGAAAGGTATGGACTTGACCCACTTTCTCCTTTCCACTATACCTGGCTGTATGTACTATGAGACTACTGCCAATGTGGAGAAGATTTTAATTAAAGTTCTTTAAGATCTCCAAGAATATTAGAAAGTATGTGGTATTTCCAATAATACATCAATATAACACTAACTACTAACGTAGCTATAATGATAGTATGCAGCTATAATGACAACTAAATCTCCTCTTTAATTTCTGTCACTTGAAATTGGTTCTAGATAACTTCCTACTTGGGAGAATATTAAACGTAGAACTAGCCTAAGTGTTTTCTAATGGTGCCACTGTCATTGTATTTGGGAAGTCTACCGTGTTTATAGATTTTTGACCTACTTTCTTTAGCAAAAGCACATAAAGTAGATTTACACACTTACTCACACTGTGCTCAAATGTATGAAGAAAGGTGGTATCTTTTTTCTCTAAAATTGATTTTTTTACTTCTCACAAGTGCCACCTGCTGCATTGTATGTGTGTTTCCCTGTGAATGTGCCTGGAAGTTCGGAGGCATTAGAATTTTCATGCAAATTTTTTTGGTGAAGAATAACATATATAATGAAATGTGCAAATATATTTCACAAAATAAACATGAATATGGAGTCAGCACCTAGATTAAGAAATAGAACATTACCAGTACCCCAGAACCACCTGCCATGCCACTTCCCAGATACTAAACCTGAAGTGGGAGACAGGGGTAATTGATTCAATCACCCCTTTCTCCCTTCTCTGCACTCATGATCTGGGTGCATCACGGCAGAACTTAATATGATGTGAATTATTGCTTTGCTTCCTCAGAGAGGAATCAGAGGCAGGACTTGCGGTCTTTCACTCTGGAAGACGTTAAAAACTTGGACCCTTTTGGGAGCAAAGCACAGACCTTGGTAACATGGCATCATGCTAGGAGCTATGGCCAGTAGAGAAATCACAGGGAAAAAGTAGCTGACAAATTCCAGGAAAATAAAAGTTCGAGTATTATTTTTAAGTTTCCCTTTTATGCACTGCAGTTTCCTTATGTCATCCTCAAGTGTCAGAAAAGTCTGTTTAATCCACAGCCCTTTTGTTAATTATGATTGGAGGGATCCTCTTTGTCTACATTCTTCAGCAAAACGGACCAGAGGGAATAACTAGAATGTGAAAAAGATGTCAGACCTGCAGAAGGAGACAGAGGAAAGGGACTGAGCCTGAGCCTGAGCCTGGAACATGAAGCGACCAGGAGCACAGGTGGGTTTGTGGAAAGGTCTAACGCTCCTCAGGGTTCTCAGAAATACCTACCAGCACCCATAGGCTGCTCAGATTAAGGACCACCAAACAGTAAAGGGAAGAGGATCTCCCATATGCTAGAAATTAATTCGATGTAGAATTCGTCATTTTTTTCATAACTTCTACCTGTGTCATCAGACTAGCAAATATATATATGACATATATATAATATATATATATTCTTAATATTCAAATACATATATTCTTAATATTATCTTTTCATAGATATCCTTTAAAATGCAGTTAAAGAATATCATCAGACAATTAGAAAATATTAATTGGTCTTTTTTTTTGTTTTTTGTTTGTTTTTTAGTTAATTGTTTTTTATTATTTGCTGTTCTCAGGGCCCCTCTCTTCCCACTCATTCCCTGGCTGAGGGAATTTCTTCCTGAAGCGCCTATTTCACACCCAGCCACAAGATGTCAGCCCAAGCTTAGTCATCCGGCATTTTCCCGGCCCACAGAATAAGCTTTCTTTTTTTCTCACCAGAAGTAATTTGGAGGCCCTCAAGACCCTCAGGGTCAGGAACAGCAACCACAGTGGCCGATTGCCCCGGATGCTCTTCATGGGTGAAACCCCTGGCCTTCTTGGTTCTGAGCAGACCAATAATCTTTGGCTTGTGGACACTAATAAATGATTGCCTTGAGCTCTAGCAATTTCAGAAGGGCCTCTGCTAAGAGCAGCGTCCAGTCTCCGAGGGAGCTTTCCTAACCACCGCGGCCCCCAGGGCTGGGAGGACATTGGCCCCTTGCCCAGTGTGTTGGCTGGAGCTTCCTGCGCAAGGCACGGGAAACCCGTGTCTTCGATCTGCGAAGGGGAAGCCACATACCCGCCTCCCCACCAGCAGCATGCAGGCTACTCCAGGTCTGGTCCTGCAGCTCGATGCCTTCGTAGATGAAAATGCTTTTCCACTTGCAGCATGCCCTCTGCAGGGTGTCAGCAGAACCTTTCCTCCTGCGCGCGAGATGCCCGCGGTAGCTCCAAGAACCACCACCTTTTTGCCACACAACAGAGAAGGAGGGATGGGAGAAGGTGGCTTTTCTTGTGGATTTTTGTGAGGTCTGAAAAAACAAACAACAACAACAACAAACCTCTTCCAGACACCTTCCAGCAGATGTAGGCACAACCCACCGCCCAGCCTGTTCCTGAAACAGTCGCCAGCAAAGGGAGTAGGGACCTGGTCGGTTTAGATTGGTTAGACCCAACCCATGGGGCGTGGCATTGCCCAACTTGAACAAAATGGGCTCCATTATCCAGGCTGTTGGGGAGGCAGCTAGCAGAATCTACTTCACAAGGTTTAAAAAAGGAAGGAAGGAAGGAAGGGAACTGCTCAAAAAAACAAAACCAAATACAAACGAACAAAAAACAAACCTGCCAAAAGTCCATATGAAATCTATTCTCGATAAAATTTATTTTCAGTAGGGCGCCTGGGTGGCTCAGTTGGTTAAGCGACTGCCTTCGGCTCAGGTCATGATCCCGGAGTCCCGGGATCGAGTCCCACATCGGGCTCCCTGCTCGGCGGGGAGTCTGCTTCTCCCTCTAACCCTTCCCCCTCTTGCGCTCTCTCTCTCTCTCTCTCTCTCAAATGAATTAAAAAAAAAAAATTTATTTTCAGTAAATCAACATTTTAAAGGTGTACTGTGCAGGTAGCTTATCATCGTGAAACCCTTTTTTTCTTTCTTTCTTTCTAAATGCCCTTTTATGTAGCTCTACTAACTACTTACAGGGTAATTTGTGAAAATTTTATTATTTTGAATGCATTGGTGACCAGTTCATTAAGTCTCAACATAGTGGGACAAAAACAAGAAAAGGTTTTCTATGTCCCACACTGTGACTCTCCTTGGATTTCTACTGGAGTTCCCTGTCCAGTCCCTTAGGTACCTCCTGGGCAGATTCCCTAAATTTCTAGTCACTTTCAATTACCAAGATTCTATTCATTTAAATTTTTTTTAATTTAAATACATATTTAAATCTCATCTCTCTCCTTCTCCAAAGGTTGAGTTTTCAAAATGGATGAGACTGTGGTCTGCTCTTTCCTCTGCTTTGGCATCTTGGACTCAGTAAATAGGAAGACACAGTCCATCTCTGGAATCCCTCTTTGTCCTCTTCTTTCTAGTCTCCGGCTACTCTGATGTTGGATGAGGAAGAAGGGATCAGGGAAAACGGTAAATGCCTTTTGTTTTTGTTGTTTCCCTGTGGTGGTTGTTGCTTCTGAGTTACCACCGACTGGCTACCAACACACTCCCAAGTGAAAGAGACTTTCAGACATTGCTTCACAGGTTACATGCACAAAATCTTTCCAAGGCCTTATTGGGGTTCTCCCTACCACACAATTTGCTGATGTCATGGCTCACTTCAACCCCTTTCTGCTCTCCCTTATTATATTTTCCTGGTAAAAAACCCCACACACTTGTTCCTGGTAGGCAGCCTTTGTCTTTTGAGCAACCATCTTCAGTGGAGAATTGACAAGATGACACAAAACTGGCTTTTTTCTGTAATGTCACAGGAAATTCTGCATCCCAATTGTGGATGTATGAACATCTCCACCATTGATCTTTGCTGTCTATCCTGCTTTTCTCTTCCTCCTCAGTTAGGCTGTGGGGCAGAGGGCAAGGATACTTGCCCTGGGAGATGCCTATCTGGGAAAGAGATCCAGCTTTTCCTTTTTGCAGGCAGCCCTGGTCTTTATGTGTGATTCTCTTAGAAATCCCATCACTTGGCTTTGGAGATGAGAAAGCATCTTTATCATGAACATTTGCTTCACCAGGCTGACACGCACACTTCTTATGAATCTACTACTTCTCTCAATTCTTTAATAAGATAGGAAGGGGCATTGGCTGACTCTCCTCGATAGTAGGGATGATGTGTCTCCTCCTGGTAAGCCTGGGGCAGGGCCTGGTCCCTATGGTATTTTAGAAGGTGGATATGTAACTCACGCTATCCTTAGGTTGGGTTCATTGTTGCCAATATGGGGCCATAGTGAATATCCTCCTAACTGTCTTTTAAATTTTACTTAAAGAACAATTATTAAAGAGATTTTTAAAAGTTTGATTTGTGGATCAGCATTCTGTATTAAATAAAAGAAGAAAACTCTAACATGTTTTGAGAACTTCTTTCATCTAATTGTCACAACAAGACAATGAAGTACTATCATTCTTACTTGATAAAAAAAAGAAAAAAAAAGAAAGAAAATTTAAGCTCCAGAAGTATTCAGTGACTTGTTCAAGGTCTCACAGTTAATGAGGCAGAAACACAGGTATGTCTGATTCCAAAGCCCATACTTTTTCACTTCTGCTACTTTTTATACAAACAGTGTCTGGTAAGTAGGTCTGATAGCCTCTCTAAATAACTAGTTTTAAATAAGCGAAGAGCAAGACAAAATTCAATTAAAAAAGAGTGGCCACCACTGATCATGAACAGCACTCACATCTCCACTTACAGCACTTTCAGCTTATTCAGTCCTTCAGTGAAGAGTTATTCGGGGCCCACGGCAAACAGAGAAGAAATAGGATATGTATCCTTGCCTTCAAACTAGTTTGTAACTATGAAGGAACCTAAATACATACAGGAAATGAACTATAATAAAAGGTGAAAGTGCAAATCCTAAAACAAAGGCAAAAACTCAAATTCTAAAAGCATTCTCAAGTTCCATTTCATGTTTGGAGGAGTGGATGTCATAAAAAGTTGCAGAGTGTGCCCCTGGGTGGCTCAATTGTTAAGCGTCTGCCTTCAGCTCAGGTCACGATCCCAGGGTCCTGGGATCGAGTTCCACATCGGGCTCCCTGCTCAGCAGGGAGTCAGCTTCTCCCTCTCCTGCTTCCCTTGCTTGTGTTCCCTCTCTCGCTGTCTCTCTCTGTCAAATAAATAAATAAAATCTTAAAAAAAAAAGTTACAGTATGAGCTGAGTGCTAGGGAATGGGCAGCCTAAGGGGATGAGCGATGTCAGGGAAAGGTTTGAAGGTAGGGAACAGTGTGAAGAAAATCAGAGGGAGAAATCATCTAGCAGGTTTGGGGAACAGCCAGCTATAGCTAGTTTGGCTGGAATGTGAGGTGTGTGGAATTTATGTACTAGAGATTAGGAGATAAAATTAAAAATTTATGTAAGGGTAAGATCACAGAGAACTTTCAGTGTCAGGCTAAGGTAATAACTGAAACACCATTGAAAGAAGTTGAGCTGAGTATTATCTCATTAGAGCTGAGTCTTAGGACGGTGAACCTTGGAGTACCGTGTAGAATCAATTAGAGCAGGCGAAATTGAAAAAGTCAGGGCGCCTGGGTGGCTCAGTCAGTTGGGCGGCTGCTTTCGGCTCAGGTCATGGTCCCGGGGTCCTGGGATCAAGCCCCACATCCGGCTCCCTGCTTGGCGGGGAGCCTGCTTCTCCCTCTCCCTCTGCCTGCAGCTCCCCCTGCTTGTGTGCGTTCTCTCTCTGTCAAATAAATAAATAAAATCTTTAAAAAAAAAAAAAAAGTCAAAAGAAAAGATAGAACAACCGGGTAGCTACTACAATTATCATGTGATGCACTGTCAGAGTAAATACTAGCAAAGATGTGGAGCAACTGGAACCTTTGTATACTATTCTTGGAGTAGAAAGTGGAACAATCATGTTTCAAAGTTGTTTGGCAATTTCTTATAAAGTTCGCCTTATGACCCAGTAATTTCACTCCCAGATACTTACCCAAGAGAAATGAAAACATATATTCACAAAAAGACTTATATAAAAATATTGCCAGCTGGAGCACCTGAGTGGCTTACTTGATTAAGCAGCTTACTCCTGATTTCAGCTCAGATCATGAGATTGAGCTCCACATAAGACTCCATGCTCAGTAGGGAGTCTGCTTGAGATTCTCTCTCTCTCCCTCTCCCTCTACCCCTCCCCCTGTTCACATGTGCATGTGTGTATGCACACGCTCACTACCTCTCTCTCTCTCTAAAAGCATAAAAGGAAGGAACAAGGGAACGAAGGAAGGAGAGAGGGAAGGAAGGAAGGAAGGAAGGAAGAATATTGCTAATAATATATTGAAAAGCTGGAAATAACCCAAATGTCCATCAACAAAAAATTTAAATAAACAAATTTCAGTATATACATAATGGAATATTACTTAACAATTAAAAAATGAGCTACTGCTAGACACAATAACATGGTTGAATCTCAAAAATATAATGTTAAGGAAGCCAGGTAAGAGTATGTACCATGTGATCCCATTTATTTGAAGTCCAAATTCTGGGAAAGTTAATCTGTGGAAATAGAAATCAAAGAGTGGGTTTTGGGGGAAGGAAATAAAGGGAAGTGTGGAGAATGGACTAGAAAGTTGCATGAGGGAAATTTCTGAGGGATGCAGATGTTCTGTATATTATTTCTGGTGGTGATTACCCATATCACACAATTGTCAAAAACTCGTCAATCTGAAAATGTGGCATCCCTGCATCTTATTGTATGTCAATTATAACTTAGTTTAGAAAAAATTCTAGGGCACTGAAAAGGTAACATTCATGCAACCTCCCTGGAAAAAACAAACTAACAAATCACAACACTCCCATACATTACCTGAGAAATCAATCAAAATAAAATGGTGGAAATAATGGTTGAAAAGGGCATAAGGGTGAGCAATAAAAGCAATAAAAACCTACAGTAAAAACAAAATAATAAGCTTAGATTTAAAAAATTAAGGACTTTTGTAAGAGATAATGAATGCTATAAAATTAATACATTAATAGTTGCCTGTATCTCAAAGGCTAAATTATGGTCAAAAATTCTGAAAAGTCAGTGGAAAAAGATACAGCAGTGGTGTGTTTAAAGAAATCTGTAATTTAAAAAGGCTAAAGGCCTGCTGCAGAAAAAGCCAGTATTATGCTCAAATGACATATTTATACACTTAAAACAATTTATTGTAAATTCTTTAAAGAATATTTTTTCAATTAAGTTCATGGTTCATAAAATTTGCTTTGGAAATAAAACCCATTTGGCTGCATTTATTTCTCACTCCGAGAGGTAATATAGTGCTTGCTGAAGCGTGTCCTCCTATCTGTCGGGGAAGTAGAGCTCATGTAAAAAAGGCAGCATGTAACTTTCTGTAATTAGCTTAGGAAACAAAATTAATTACTATTCATTATATCTTACCCAGATAAGCTCTAAGAAGTATATACTTAAGGTTACTTGTTTGGGGAGTCAGAAATTATATTTCCTATTCAAAAGCAAGATAGAAATCTGTAAAATATGTCATTCTGATGACTTGCTTAGGAAGCAAAAGTGAGTTAAGAGTGGTTGAAAGTCCATTTGAGAAGGAAAATATAGCCTTGCACCATGATAATTCATGTACCCTTCTCTAGAAGGAAAGCTAAGCTGTTACCTGGAGATGTATTTTCCAGTAATAAACAGGTCATAGTTCTGTGCAGAGATGCCAGAATTCTGTACAGATAGAGAGTGACACACAGTGCAAACCCTTAAAATACACTATGATAATTTGGATCTCACCAGCTCCCCACCCACTCTGGATACTTGTTAATTCTCTGGGTTTCTGTGACTCTAAGATACTAACATATGGTTACTAGAAATAAGTGGAATGACTCTTAATGAGCAAACAGTTGACTAAATTGTGGTTAATGTCTACAAGGAAATATTAGATCTGTATTGACATTGTATTGTTTATATGTTAAATGAAAAAAGTAAGTTTCAGAATCACACGTATTGTAAATATTCATTTTAGGTAAAACAAATCACAAGGGATTTGGGGTAAAAAGTCCCAATATAAGATAAGAAAACAGAGCAGTAAATGCCATACTAGAATATGGAATAATATTGTTCATATTTAAAAAAAAGACATCACTGATCTGTTTAAAACGTACATGACAATTACTATAAGGAAATCGCTTTGGAAATATATGTACTAAAAAAAATTCGGGAAAGATGCATTAACATGGGTGGATGGACGGATGGATGGATGGATGGATGGATGAGTGGGTAGACTGATGGATGGAGAAATCTGGAAGCATTTTTCCATTATTTTTCTAGTATATGATGTTTCCAATGATAATTCTGTTGCCAAAATCCCTTTTGTTCTCCTTATCTTTAGCGTTCTGACATTTTTGACAGTCAGAATGTGAATGGAAAGCTTTTCTATTTAAAGAATTCTATTCCCCTTCAGCTCTGAAAAATACCCTCATTGCTTCTCAAGTCATTGAGACCTGCTTTATTTCCTCTGTTCTATCTTTGGGGCACTACTACTTGCTGGCTGTTAGATCTCCTGGGTAGATCTCTGTCTTGATTTCTCTAAAACATTCCATATCCTTTTCATGTTGCTCAACATTTTGATAATTTTTTTCATTTTCCCCCTTTTTTAATGAAAGGTTCACTTTATAAGTCAATCAGAGAAAGACAATAATCATAAGTTTTCACTCATATGAGGAATATAAGAAACAGCACATAGGATCATAGGGGAAGGGGGGGAAACTGAATGGGAAGTCATCAGAGAGGGAGACAAACCATGAGAGACTCTTAATTCTGGGAAACAAACTGAGGGTTGATGGAGGGGAGGTGGGTGGGGGTATGAGGTAATTGGGTGATGGGCATTAAGGAGGGCCTGTGATGTGATGAGCACTGGGTGTTATATGCAACTGATGAATTATTGAACTCTAAATCTGAAACTAATGATGTACTATGTGTTGGCTAATTGAAATTAAATTTAAAAAGGATCATTTTGGTCTCTATTTATGAATACAATATCTTCTTAAATTGGTATGTTTCTTTCTCTCTGTGCCCTGAATTATCTCTATCCTCTTGGGTCATTTTGTGTGTATGTGTGTGATTGTATTATCCTAAAACAGTGAAGAGAATAGGGAGTGAGATTACAGTTACAGGAGAAGAGATGTCTACAGATTTCTGGAATATAGAAGATATATTAAGAAATGCTGATGGCAGAGGAAGAGGTAAGGAGGGAAAGCCACTTCTTAGAATATATGCTGAGAACATACATGAAAGAAGCAGCCAATTCACCTTGCAGACATGGGTGACAATTCCAGCATACTGTTTATTACTCAGATGATCCTTGGTATTGTACTTCATTCAGAACTTGCACTATTATTTAATAGATCAAATATACAAGGTATGAAATACGTATGTATTTAAGGCATATCTGTGTTTATCATTTATAACCCTAATGTACATATGGTAGATATGTATCCTTTGTATATAATTATATTTAAGTTATATATGTTTACAATTTTGTTCTGCTTGGTTTTGAACTTACATAAATATAATTATGCTATAAATATTATTCTAAGATTGTTTCTTTCATTCAATACTGTTTTTGAGGTTCATCCACATTGAGGCATGTGGTTGTCATTTAATCACTTTCACTGCTGAATTTTATTCCATTGCATGATATATTACAATTTATTGATTCAGTCTGCTATTATGAAGATTCAGTGTTTGGCTATCATAAATCATGCTGCCATGAACATTCTTATATACATATTCGTTTATAGGAGTGCACAATTGTCTCTTGGCATGGACTATTACATTACAGAAATGCATAGGTTCAATACCACATTTGATACTAAACTGGTTTCTAAAGTTGTACCATTACACCCAAACAAACAGTGGATGAAAGTCCTGGTTCTTCTACATCTTAGTGATTATTTAGTATCTTCGAATATTCTAAATCTTATTGAGCTGGTAGTGTGCAACTATGTCTCATTTGGGTTTTAATTTGTATTTCTAGTATTGCAAATGAATGTGAGCCTCACTTTCTTGTGTATTGTGATTTTTTGTCTGTGAGCTACTCATTTTTTATCTATTTTTTTTGTGGGAGTTTTTTTAACTTGAGTTTGAATTTGAGGTTTTACAGAAAAGATATGCATTTTCATCAGCAGGCACCTAAGAGTATTATTAGAATGGGGTCACTTCAATTAAATGATCTGAATGAAATTTTCCAGACCACAAAGGTAGTGTGAATATGGACTAAAATCCATGTGAGAGCTGGCTTACATATTTTTAGAGGAGATTTCTTTTTTATCTAGTACCAAGTTCAAAAAAGACAAGTTTTATCTATGCCCCCTTCTTCAGGGTGAGATTTCTTTTTAGTTCACCTTGCCACCAAGGGCATAGCCCTTAAGAATCCCAGGCTTATGAGATGTCCCAATAGACTTCTACTTTGGGTGGACCCTAAGATTTGCCTCTGTGCCCTGTATTCCATAAAGCCAAATCAGAAACTCAATTCTCCAAGTTTCTTAGCAACTCTTGGAGAAGTTCCAGCTTCGACATTTAATCTAACTTACAGGGTTCCTTCTTTCACTTTAGTTTGAAAACTGCAGATGTCTTTTTTTAAAATATCAGCTCAATAAGGCTCTTAAATTAAAAAAAAAAAATCCATCCAACACTTTCATTATTTCAATCAGGAGTGTCAATCAGCATATAATCTGGTATATTACATAACCCTGCTTCTTTAATCTTTACCAAATAGACTAGTGTTGCCCAACGGAACATTCTGTGATAAAGGAAATGTTCCATGTCTTCACTGGCCAATATGGAAGCCACTAGCCACATGTGGCTGTTGAGCATGTGAAATGTAATTCTGGTGGTTAAAGAAGTGAATTTTAATTTTTTTAAAAGATTTTATTTATTTGACAGAGAGATAGAGAGAGCACAAGTAGGCAAAGCAGCAGGGAGCTGAGAGGGGAGACTGACGCAGGACTCGATCCCAGGACCCTGGGATCATGACCTGAGCCGAAGGCAGATGCTTAACGACTGAGCCACCCAGGCGCCCATGAATTTCAATTTTCACTTAATTTTAATTGTTTTCTTTTTTTTTAAGATTTTATTTATTTGACATAGAGACAGTAACAGAGGGAACACAAGCAGGGGCAGAGGGAGAGGGAGAAGCAGGTTCTCCGCTGAGCAGGGAGCCCGATGTGGGGCTCCATCCCAGGACCCTGGGATCATGACGTGAGCCGAAGGCAGATGCTTAATGACTGAGCCACCCAGGTACCCCACTTGTTTTCAATATAAATTTAAATAGCCATCTGTAGCTAGTGGCTACCATCAAACAGCAGAGGAACAGACCTTTATTCACACATACATAACTGCTCTTATAAGGTGTAACTATTAGAATTATATATAAACTAGAAGATGGAATTATTTGCTACATGACTAAGAATGCATAGCCAAAGGAAAAGCAGTATAAAATCAAGTTTAAAAGAGGGCTGGTCTTCAAACTACAAGGTTCTATAAGAACTAAGGACATGGAGTTGTAGGGTTACTTCATTATCTGCAAACTATTTCCCCAACACTATTACACATAACTCAGCAATGAAAACACTGGATAGAAGTGATCTATATGCAGGAGCACCAGCAAGTTAAACCAACAAAACCATAGCTGTGGTAAAACCGTAGCTATTTCCCTACCAGAGGTAGGTTTAAAGGCCTACTGATTTAACAGTCGAATATCATATCTATAACTTCATCCAGACTTTTATCATGATGTATTGGCAGCTAAAAATGTTATTACTGGGGACCCTGTCATATTAATTACACTGGAGCTGGTACTAACATCAGGCACAGCAATGTTAAACACATTAATGCCCAAAGTGACCCTGGTATGCTCCAAGGTCTTTTCTGGCACAGCAACTGTCTTCAGTTTCTTCTCCCCATTGGCCATAAAGGAATTTTGGCAGCACTATGTATACAATCTAAGCAGGCTTTGCGGTTTGATAACAAGGGCAGAATTGGCCGTGGCATGTTAAGAACACTTGGATTTTGAGCAGCATGCCCATATTTACACCCTTTCTTTTTTTTTTTTTTTATACTGCTGGAAAATTTCCAATTTCTACATTTATCATCTCTCATGAGATCTGACATATGTTGAAGTTATGCTTTGTTTTGGCACACAGTTTGTTCAATGATGGTTACTCACCTGGTACAAGACATGGAGAAGAAACCTTTGGACACAGAGCAGATGACACCACTTTCTGTTTTGTAATGCGTCCTGATGTCATTTTCTGTGAATGTGGTCAGGTAGAGTTGTTTTTTGTTGTTGTTGGGCTTTTTTTTTTTTTCCTGTCTCGTTTAGTGGGGTGGGGTGAGCTAAAGTCGCAGGAAGAAAAATGTGATGTATGTGCTCAGTATGTACCATTTTGGTTTTGTTTTGCAAGAAGACTTGAACTATTTTTGATAACAAGAGTAAATGGTAGGAAATGATTCTTTAAATAAAAAAAAGAGTCAGTCTTCCTCCTGAAAGTATTAAGCTTCCAGCCTCTTTTTTTTTTTTTTCTTTTTTGGGAAATAATACTGGATGTGTGACATCTACCTGACTACATCACAAAAAGAGTATTTAACATAGTTTGTGGATTGCACAAGTCAAAAACATAAACAGCACAGGAAATGGCATGAGGCACTCCCCAAAAGATTTCATTAGGCTAAATCTTATCTCAGCTGCAATTGCTCTGACTCAGACGAGCTTCTTGAATTAATATCAAAGCCAGTACATTCTCACAGCTGGGCTCCCACCATGCAGCCTCTTGTTTTTGTTATTTATGGCACTAGACCTCTCCTTGGAACTTCAGGGAATCAACCATTTGGCTCTAGACCCATTCATAGAGAGACTTCTCCCAATGTTATTGCTACCAGACACATGATATTTATTTCCTTTTAAGAAATGGAGGAGTATTTAAATCATGCCTCTTTGCAGAGTTATATTCTGCACAGAAGAAGCACAGTCCTGTGAAAAGAGTACTGGACTTAGGGTCCGGAGAAATGGGTTCTTACCCTAACTGTGCCATTAACCACATGTGTTCTTCCTGCACAAGCCGCGCAACTTTTCTGGGCCTTGGTTTCCTCAGCTGTAAAAGGTAAGGGTTCTACCACAACAACATTAAGATCCCATATGGCAGGGGTGCCTGGGTGGCTCAGTTGTTAAGTGTCTGCCTTCGGCTCAGGTCCTGGGATCGAGCCCCGCATCGGGCTCCCTGCTCAGCGGCAAGCCTGCTTCTCCCTCTCCCACTCCCCCTGCTTGTGTTCCCTCTCTCGTTGTCTCTCTCTCTGTCAAATAAATAAATGAAATCTTAAAAAAAAAAAAAATCCCATATGGTAGTCTAATTGGGAAGGCTGAGTTACCCAGAACTGACCCATGTAAACAAGTAGAAGATAGATTGGGGGTTCTATTTCCATGCTGCTGGATCCTCAGAATAGGTCAACCCCAATGGAAAGAAAGCCAACCTTTTTTGCACTTTTTCCTCGATGACCTGTTTTCTAATTTAGGAAAGATTAAATACTCATAGTTCATGAGAGTGTTTCTGGGTCAGTTTGTAGGGTCTGTGTCCTCTTTATAAGGACACTATTTTATATCCCATTACCATGCATTTCACATCATAAATGAAAACCTCTTACATTTATAGGGTATCTGAAAAGGTGGAAACCATATGATAACCTTATTTTAAGCAAGTATGTCAGTTTTATTATCAAATAATGGGCATTAAATTTAAAACAATGGGTTTAGGGGTGCCTGGGTGGCTCAGTCAGTTAAACACCTGCCTTTGGCTCAGGTCATGATTCCAGAGTCCTGGGATCAGATTGAGCCCCGCATCAGGCTCTCTGCAGTGGGGAGTCTGCTTCTCCCCCTCCCTCTGCTCCTCCCCCCACTCATGCTCTTCCTTGCTCTTTCTCTCTCTCTCAAATAAATATATAAAATCTTTACAAAATAAAATAAAACAAAGGGTTTGTTAGTTGGCAAAAAGTACAGTAAATATGCCAGAGAGTCTGGAAACAAGAGAAATGGTGTTTTTGTTGTTGTACATTATACAGATAGGAAAATTGAGTCTCAGAATTGCTAAGGGCTCAGAGTTCGTAAGGAGCAGATCAGATCCAAAATTCAAGCCCATATTGGTCTGCCTCCAAAGGTATGCAGCTTGTTCTCCATTAGGTATAAGCATATCAAATCAAAACCAGCTTCCTAACATATTTATATAACTTTTCTCATTGAAAGCTTACAAATAACAATCCAAGATTCCAAACAACCCACTTTGAAGGAGACTGGATAAAGTGGTCTAGACGCTTTTGATGTATGATGGAAGAGTCTAACTGAGCCTTGGTCACTTTAAGACAAAAAGTTTTCATTGTTTTTTCAGAACTTTTTTTTAAATTATGTTCAGTTAGCCAACATAGAGTACATCGTTAGTTTTTGATGTAGTGTTCAGAATTTTTCTTTAAGAATTTTCTGAAAATATCTGTATACTTTTCAAACAAAAACTTTTTATCTTGAAGCCCATTCTGTGTATAATGAACATTTCTTCATTTTATGACATTAAGTAAATGTGCATATCAATGTCCTCTGCTTAAAGTAGAAAACTAATTGCAGGGTGCTGTCATTTCTACCTTGTTTATACAACATATGGTACAGTACCCTGAACAGCTACGCTGAGCTACACGTAAAGTCTTCAAATGTTTGGACTGGATGAAAGCTTGTAATAGGCTACTCTAACCTCCTCACTTCACACTTGAATTGACTAAGGCTCATTCATTCAGTACACCTTTTCCAACACCTACTGTATGCCTTTCATAAGATTCAGAACAATGGGTGATCAAAGGATGAATCAGCTCAGACAAGTCCAGCAATTGCCCAAGGACACTCACAGCTCCATGCCACGTCTAGGACAACTGGAGCAACGGTGATCAGAACACAAGACTGAAGTAAGTCAGCACACATCTGTCATTATTTATAAAGGTGCTAAAGGTAGGAAGCAGGATGAATGCAAACCCAGTGAACATCAAGGGAAGGAAATCTGGGGAAAGTTTTTAAATATTTATATGTGAGGACTTCAAAGAAATGCTTTAAAGCAATGCCACTTAAGTTGAGGGATATGACCTGATGGAACAATTTAGCAACTGACAGAGTATTTTTCAGAAAAAGACAGGCTTTGAGGTGTATGGTGTCCAAACAGTACAATGTGGGGGCGCATTAAACTCTCTAGCCTTCAGACATCAAAAATTAACTTCTGGGTGGAAACAGTGGCTCCACAGACTCACATCTTTCTATCTCCACTCTAGTCTGCAAGTGAAATCTAACAGATACGGAATTACAAGTGAAATCTGGCCTCCCTGGGAAAACTAAGAGGTTACGTGGAAAAAAATAAAAACAAAATCTCTTCTATATCACCTCCCTGACAAGGCAGCAAGCCCACAATAAGAACAGAGTAATAATGGTTTCAATGAAAACCTCCCACTCTTGTTCTGGAAATGACGAAGAGACAACTCCAGTTCACTGGGGTTCCCAGGATCACTGATTCTTCTAGGGGGCCCTTAGCCTCTAGGCAGATCCAATTTACCCTTCAAGAAGAATGAGATCATAAGGAGACTAAATTGCCATTGTTTATCCCTCCAAAGCCTACTCACTATTAACTCTAGGGGAATAGGGTTTTTTTACCTGGGCAACTTCTCCTCTGGATTATTTAGGGCTTCAAGAAGGTTGCCTTTGGAACTGGAATGCTTCTAGTGACTGAGAAGCCAGTCTGTGTAGAAGGGGTCCTGTCTAAGTCCAAACTATATATGTTCTAAGGACTCCAGTATGTCTGGACATATTTGAAGGGCTTTTAAGATGCGACCACCAGGACAGATTTTAATGAACATGTCCCAAGGTCCAAACCACAACTTTGGTTCAAAAATAATGGTGCAGGGTCATAGAACAGTGGCAGTGTGGTGGAGGAACTTCAGTGTAGCTCCGGAGTATACTGGAGACCTAAGCATAGATAGAGACTCTCGTAAAAGCGCAAGTGGAAAAGTAAAGTCACTTCAAGTATATTTTCCACAAGACTAAGAGAACAATTAGCCAACAGCACCAGGTCCAGCAAGACCAGGAATTGGCACCCTTGTATCATGGATCTGCTGCCTCTGTGAGAACATCGACAAGCACTGGAGTAGTGGCAATGCCCCAGGACGGAATGGGGAAGTGATTAGCACAAAGAATCAGAGCATTGAGAGGAGATGGGGAGTCTGGGTCCTCACACATCTCCTTCCTCAAGACAAGAGGATTTATCTACAGAACGCATTTGAGAAAGACTCAGGAGGAATTTGAAAGAAGTTCCTTGCCATTCTTGTAGAGACATGGGAAATAGAGCCAGAAAAGTACTGTTTAATGACTATTGTCATAAGCATTATTTATTCCTACGCTGCTGCAGCACCGAAAATACAAGTTAAGAAAGAAAAAAAATCGGTGCTTTTTTTCTTTAATGAAATGTGTAACTGTGGAATTCTCGAACTTGATAAACTATGAAATGTTAGTTCTAGCCTTTTCTTCTTCTTGTGGCTCCTCCTGCAGCTTCTCCGAGTATTGCCATGTGAATTTCCTCACAAAAAAGAACCAGGCTGGATGAGAACAATGATTTCTTGGAGTAGTGCAATGTCATGGATTCTGAAAAGAAGGTGCCACATTTCTGCTGCATTGATGCATCCCTAAAGAAGCTACATAATTTATTCTGTTACTGTCAAAACCTATCTGCTGCCCTTACGCATTTTACTTAAAAATTATCTTTATGATTATTGCCTTTACTACAACCCTGATTAGCTTTTATGTGACGATAAATGCATATATGTTTGGGTTAATATATGCCACATATATATTTCCATTCATTTTCTTCCCTTGGTGAGTGTGTTTATGCACTCAGTTTCCAACACAAACTACACCACTAACACCCATACATATGGATAAGAAACAGAAGAGGTTAGGTGTGGAATGCCATACCTTCTTGCTCTAATTAAGGACAGCAATGGAATAACCAAACTAGGGAGGTTTTGGGCTTTAGGCAGATAAAATTCACAACTGATAAGCGTTCAGAACTATCATCCCTTTCCCCATACACTACTGAATAGGGGAGATTGCTTCTCATACTCCCAGATAAACCTGTGCATACCTTCATTCACAAAGTAAGACCTTGGGCAATGAGCTTAACCTCTTTGGATGCAATTTTTTGATTCATAAAATAAAAAATAAAGTATCTGCCTGTCTGTCCCTCATAAGACTTTCTATCACATAAAATAGAAAATTACAATATAGATATATTTTTGTTTTATTTCAATTACCTTCACTTTTTTTTTTCTTTCTTTCTTTTTTTTAGAGAGAGAGACAGAGAGTACATGTGTGGGGGAAGGGGCAGGGAACAGAGAAAGAATCTCAAGCAGGCTCCATGCTCAGCACAGAGCCTGATGCAGGGCTTGATCTCACAACCCTGAGATCATGACTTGAGCTGAAATCAAGAGTCAGATGCTTAACTGACTGAGCCACCCAGGCAACCCACAATTAGCTTCATTTTTAAAAAAAGAAATTATCACTTAAAATAAAATGGTCCCTGGAAACGTGAGTAACATCTGTAAGAGGGCAGAATAAGAAATCCCAGTCTTTGATCCCCCACAGAAACAGATATAACAATGATATATAAACCAAAGTACTTTTATGAGAGGTCTAGATTACATTAAGATGTTATAGTACTCAAGATGAGCACACCTTGTAGAATGGTTATCTTAAAAAAAAAAAAGATAACCAGTGTTGACAAGGATATGAAGAAATTGGAATCCTTGAACAATGCTGGCAGGAATATAAAGTGATGAAACTGTGATGGAACTGTATGTGGCTTCCTCAGAAATTAAAAATAGAATTACTGTATGATCCAATAATCTCACTTCAGGGTATTTATCCAAAAGGGTATCAGAATCTCAAAGAAGTTTATGCATCTCTATGTTCATTGGGGCATTATTCACAATAGCCAAGATATGGAAAAACTAAATATCCATTGATGGATGAATGGTTACAGGAAATGTGATATTCAGCCATAAAAAAGAAGGAAATCTTGCCATAGGCAACAATATGGGTAAACCTTGAGAACACTATGCCAAGGAAAATAAGCCAATCAAAGAAGAACAAATCCCGTGTGATTCCACTTATATGAGAAATCTAGCAGAGTCAAACTCAAAGAAAGTATAATGATGGTTGCCAGGGGCTGGGAGGGGAAGTGAAAGTGGGGAGTTACTATTCAATGGGTATATAGTTTCAGTGAAGCAAGATGCGTAAGTTCTAGATATCCACAGTACAACATTGTGCTTAAAATTAACAATACAATAGTGTACACTTAAAAGTTTATTAAGAGAGGGGTGCCTGGGTAGTTCAGTTGGTTAAGTGTCTCCCTTCGGCTCAGGTCATGATCCTTCCTGGGATCGAGTCCTGCATTGGGCTCCTTGCTCAGCAGGGAGTCTGCTTCTCCCTCTGCCTGCCTCTCCCCCTGCTTGTGCGTGCACACTCTCTCTCTGACAAATAAATAAATAAAATCTTTTTAAAAAATTTATTAAAAGAGTAGATCTCATGTTATCTGTTCTTACCACAGTAAAAAATGTATTAAGCATGGGTCCTTTTAGGACAACTCCCTCTTACAACCTAAAATATTGGAATGCCAAATTCCAAAGTGATTTTTAAATAAACTTTGAAAACTAAGCTTTATCATGAGTTAAGGACAAATAGGATATTTGGGGGAACAGGAGGAGGAAGTTTAGGTCAGATGTTCCCTGAGACCCGAGGCAGTAACTCTTCTTTTTCTATAATTTGGGCACTTCATAACTCAGTGTTATGTACAACGTAAGTCCATGTCCTATGGTTTGGAGGATGAAGAGGCAGAAATCATGTCAGAGTTTTCTCACCTGAATAATAAACACTGAAAAAGAAATGCAGGTTAAGAAAAAATCAATCAAGTTTGAGCCCATAGGTAACAATTTTTCTGGCGCATCAACAATGCTCCACCAGCCCTCTTGGCTGACTACATGAGATCCTTGGTCAGACAATCTTTTGGCAAGAGGAGCATGTGAATCTTAGGACCATTGCTTGCTATAGATCCTGGGGGCCAAAATGCTCTCTCTATTCTCTTAATGGTTCCTATACTGTACTTGCTGGAGGACTAAGAGCTCTTATAGCATCTTTCACCACTAAGCAGATGGTTTCTGGGGACAAGGCTGATGCGAGCCCTGCCCCTTCAAAAAAGCAAAAAAGCAAGTTTGGACACAGTGAACAGGGTTGAGAATTGGGGAATGCCAGAAGTCACATCTGGATACTAGTCCAAGTTTCTGCCCCACCCCATTCTAAGTAAACAAAGGAAGGAGTGTCAGCATTTTACCAACTGAAGGTGAGGCTCAAATATTTGTGGATGTCGGAAATCAAGAGATGCTTCTCACTTTCATTTTATCCCATGACATTGTTCTTGGATAGCATTTAGGAAAATGTCATATTTAGTGAAAAAATTAAGGATGATATAAATTCTCATTTTAAAAAAATGAAACATTAAAAATAGTTCTCATTAGCACAAAAATGAGCATTCAATAAAATGAATATTCATAATTGGTTTTTCCCTTATTTTAGAAGTGTTTGTATTCATGGAACTGAACAAGAGGAATCATATGTAGACTCTAAATGCCATTTGGTATTAGATGAAATAGCCTCATTAGTAATAATTCTATACCTAACAGTTTGTTATGTCAGAAAACTTATTGATCAGTATTCAAATATAAGTGCTTTGGGAAAATCATTGGCTTAAAAAAATATCTTTTTTATTAAGTTCCTTTTCAGAAATTATGCAATAACATCTACTCAAATTCACAGATGTAAAGATACATTATGAAAAAGCTAATATTTGCCCAGGTAACGAGAATAATTTCACATAATTCCGAATGCCCCACAAGTGTGTATGATGTTTTATAATACTTTTACAAAACAAATTTGTATTATTCACATTGATCTTTAATCTTTTCTTCTCACTTAGCAACCATTCATGAGTGTGCCTCTGAGTCAATCTGAGAAATCTCAATCATTCCTCACTATAGTTGCAAACCTTTCATTTATAGCTGTACCACAATTTGTCCAATCATTGCATAGCTAATGAACATTCAGGTTGTTCCCAGATTGGTTTGCTTGCTTGCTTGCTTGCTTGCTTGCTTGTTTTTCTACCACAAACAATGCTGTGACAAATTGATACATTTGATACACATATCTTTGAGTCCTAGTACTTTTATTTACATGGGGTAGATTTCTACAAGCAAACTTGTTGGTCAAGGGCACATGCATTTTTATTTTATCAGTTAATACTTGCTTGTTTTCCAGAGGTTGTAGCAGTTTTATACCCACCATCAATGTATGAGAGTACTCATTTCCTTGAAGCATTGCCAACATTGGAGTTTGCTGGACTTTAACATTTTTGTCATTCTCATAGTTGTTGGGTGACTTTTAGATTTAAAAAAAATAGGTTTGTGGTTTCTTTTTGTACTCTAAAAGTCCTGACTGTACTGTTATAAAATGTTCATTTTAAATAGAAAAGCTTACATGTTCTTATTTTGCCCATTGGATTTTTATTACAGTAACAGTTTTACAACATAACAGATGTAGAAAGCAACCAACATCACTCCATAACTATTTTTCCATTTTAGTCCATGTACATTTGAGGTTCATGAAGACAAGATTCTGTATACTGCAATTTTATACTTTCAATTTTTACCATGCATTACAAGATAAATATTTTCCTTGTTATTACAGAATCTTCCCTTTTAACAGCTGCTTGCTGTCCCATGGTTTGTATCTATACACTAATTAATGCTTCATCTGTTACTGAGTGTCTGACATCCACAAAGCTATTTCTGGTCTAATAATTACAGATAACTGAAGTGAAAATATACATAAATATAAATAATCCCTGTTAAGCAGATTTTCCTTGGATAAAACTCCAACAGAATAGAATAAACATGCTAACAGATCTTGAGACATTGAACCAAATTATTTTCCAAAAGTATTGTACCTATTTATCCAGGCACATTACCCTTATGCATGACATTTAGAGACTTCTAAATAAAGACCCAGCAATCTTTATTTTCAATGAGCTTTTTGACATTTTAAAAGCACTCTATGCTTTTAAGATATAATGGTTGTCCTTGGGAAAGGTAATGACTGGAAGGGGGAGCAAGTGAGGTTCTGGGCCCTCGTGAGGTTCTGTCTCTTGATGTGGGAACTAAGAAGTCAGATGTGTTTAGTTTGTGAAAACCAGAAATGCAGCACACTTAAGATTTGAGCACTTTCTCTATGTGTGTTATAGTAAAGGTTCAAGAAATGTGTTGCGGCATTTTCATGGAATATCTGTTGTGCTGCAGAAAGACATATGAACAATCTGGAACATTTTGCCAAGTATCACTTTGGACTGAAATTGGGTATCGAAATATGCTCACGTATTTTGCTATAAACCAGCAACGATGTTCCAAAGCACCAAGTCTATGGGTATTAGAAAATCACTCCAAGTCCCAGATGATCATACATTCTTTGTTTTCTAAACTTTGGCAGCAGTCTGACAGTGGCACTGTTGGGAAAACTAGGTCAACCTGGAGCTTACTGTTGCTCAAAATAAACTTTGAGGAAGTCAGCTGGTGACAGGGCCCCGGGAAGTAGTGATTGATCTGAGACACACAGTTAACTAGTGGCAGAGCTAGAACTGAACCCAGGCCTCCGGTTTACCCATAGTAGGGCTTTTCCCAATGTAGCAGGCTGCCTCCTCTCCAGCCTGAGACAAGTATCAGACAAAATAGTTGTTGATTAAAGTCTTTCTCTGGTTTTCCATAGGACCTGCTATAAGTTCTCTGATTCTGTATTTCGTCCTTCCCCCAACTCTGCTTTTTTAGAGCTTTTTTTTACATATTCTTTTTTTAAATTTTATTTTATTATGTCATGTTAGTCAACATACAATACATCATTAGTTTTTGATGTAGTGTTCCACGATTCATTGTTTTCGTATAACACCCAGTGCTCCATGCAGTACGTGCCCTCCTTAATGCCCATCACCAGGCTTATCCTGGGAAAACTATGCACTTTTATGCTTTGCACCTGTTGCCTACTTCTCCTAAAAGATGATCCGGTGTTCAGTCCTTTGTATATATGACCTCATTTTAAATAGTCCACACAATAATCTCATAAAATAGGCCTTACAAACAAAAGCTTATCCAAGAGCACACAGATACAGACTTTTCACCCAGTTCTGTTTAATTCCAAACCCCTTATCTAAACCACTCCTCCCTGCTGCCTCTGTTCTTGCATTCATAGCATTTTTGAGTCTTGATAGTTACATGCATGTTTGCATAGGCAGTGTCTCATTTACCCTTCCTTACAACCTCCTGAACTAAGCATTATTTTTGTGCCCCTTTACAGATGAATAAATGAAAGCTTAGAAAGGTGAAGTGACTTGCCCAAAGTCACACCATAATTATAATCCATACCACATAATTTAATTCCTGATTCAACATTAGCTTTTAGGTAATTACATAAATATTTATTGAAGACTTACTTGTGGAGCATTAAATTGGATACTCTGAGAATTAGAGAGATTGTTCATAATTGCTTCCTGTGTTAGATATATCTGTTCTATCTAGTTTATAAGATCCTACCCAGAATAGAGCTCAGCCTGCTTGTAACAGCCTCCCATAATGCTTAGACCAGCCTGGGGCCCAGAATCACTAAGTACATATTATTAGACTGATTACTTTGGATCTTCTCATCTCGGCTGCCAGGATAACCAGATGCCAAACAGTCACCAAACATTCTTATCCTGTGGTTGATTCCAAGGTCATTCATCTCCTGGTCACCCTGATTTCCTTTGTTAGGAAAAAAATTCCATTTTATTTTAAGAAAATATTTTTTTCTCAAACTAGCCGTAGGTAGTAAGAGTGAATCCCAACCTCCCCAAAACATATAGAAAAATCACTGAGTGGTCTGACATTAGAAATTCTTCCTTAAAATGATGGTAAACATATCAAGTTAAAAAAAAAAAACGAATTTTTAAGCATTAACAATTCAAAAGTTCTTCAAAATCCTATTGAAGAATGAAGTTCAATGGCATAAAAGCACAAAAGAAAAAGAAAAACAGATAAATTAGACTTCATCAAAATTAAAAACTTCTGTGGGGCACCTGGGTGGCTCAGTCGGTTAAGCATCTGCCTTCAGCTCGGGTCATGATCCCAGGGTCCTGGGATCAAGCCCCGCGTCGGGCTCCCTGCTCGGCGGGAAGCCTGCTTCTCCCTCTCCCAGTCCCCCTGCTTGTGTTCCCTTTCTCGCTGTCTCTCTCTCTCTCTCTGTCAATTAATTAAATAAATAAAATCTTTAAAAAAAAATTTAAAACTTCTGGTGACTCATGATGACTATACTTACTATAGTGAGCACTGAGTAGTATACAGAATTGTCAAATCACTATGTAGTACACCTGAAATAATATAACATTGTGTGTCAACTATACTTCAATCGAAAAAGAAACTTTTGTGCTTCAAAGGATACCATAACAAAAGTAAAAAGACAATCTACATTATGGGAGAAAATATTTGCAAATCATATTTATGAGAAGGGACTTATATCTTGAATATATAAAGAACTACTACAACTTAATAATAAAAAGACAAATAACTCAATTAAAAAATAGGCAAATGATCTAAATAGATATTTCTACAAAGAAAACATACACATAGTCAATAAACACATGAAAAGATGTTCGATATCAGCCATCATGGAACTGCAAATTGAAGCCATAGTGAGATACCACCTCATTCTTTCTAGAATAGCTAGATAGATAATAACAAGTATGGTGAAGATGCGCAGAAATTGAAACCTTACATTGCTGGTTATAAGGTAAGATGGTTTTTAGAAAACAGTCTGGTGGTTGTGAAAAATGGTTAAACAGAGTTAATATATGGCCCAGCAATTCCACAACTACATATATACCCAAGGGAAATGAAAACATATTTTTACGTAAAAACCTGGATACAAATGATCACAGCAACATTACTCATAATAATCAGAAAGCAGAAATAATCCAAAATATCCATCAGCTGATGAATGGATAAGCAAAATGTAGTATATATATATACATATACATGTATATATACATTTTGTGTATATATATATATATAAGATGGAATATATTTATTTGTGTATATATATAAATACATATAAATTTGTATATATATTTGTGTGTATATATATAAAATGGAATATATATATATATAATGGAATACTATATATATACATATATATATATAAAATGGAATATATATGGAATGGAATATATATATATTATATATATATATATAGTGGAATATTACTCAGCCATAAAAAAGAATGAAGTAGTGAAAGAAGCCATTGACAAAAGGACATATATTGTGTGATTCCATTTATATGAAATGTCCATAAAAGGTAAAACAATAGGGACAAAGAGTAGATTAGTGCTTTAGTGCTTGTCTACCTGGGGACAAGCAAGGGGAAGGAGGAGATTGGGGTACCATGAAGAGTGACTGCTAATGGTATAGGGTTTCCTTTTAGGGTAATGAAAATGTTCTGAAATTGTGGTGGTGATTGCACAAATCTAAGTATAGTAAAAATCATTGAATTGTATCCTTTAAATGAGTGAATTATATGGTATGTGAATTATCTATTAATAACACTGATAAATAAGGAAATAAAAAGAATAAAGTTCAGTCTTGAAAACTTCAAAAACATTGGAAGAAAATATTTGATGACATATCCCTGCATTCAAAACAAGTTAAGATACAATTGATGCACATCTTATTGGTGGTCCATTTCCGTGAATTTTTCCATCTGTCATTATGTATGAGTGATGTCTTCATATTATCACACCAATATGGCAAGAAGTATAAACCAACTAATTGGAAATGGAATGAGGGAAAGTTGTCAGGTTCCCAGAACTGGAACAAAAGGTTGAATATAGATTTGGTATGTCAGCAGCTGAAGTTTCGTGCACTAGATCATCATCATCAGAAGAAAAACATTAGCCATTTGGAGAGGAAGATGGTGGGATAAAATGCGTCAACCAATATCTTCTGGAGATTTAACACTTGTGGCTACTGGGCAACCAACACTCTGTGCAGAGGTCAAAACCAGTTAAAATACAAGCCCCACTTTCCCACCTCCATTTAGAGTAGATTGAATTCATCACAGCATGTGTGTGTGTGCATGTGTGTCCATGTCAGAGAAAAGATCTGGGGCAAAAGGAAATGTATTCTGATACTAGTGGTAACAATTTTAAGGTTTTATAAAATGAATGTTGTCCAGAAATAAAAGCAAAGAAATTACAATTATGTGCAATGATATGGGAAAATCTCACAATCATGATGTTGAGCAAAAGAAGTCAGACACAAAGGAATACATTCTTCATGATTCCACTAACATAAATTCAGAAAGAGACCAAACTAATCTGTGCTGTTGGAAGTAGGGGTAATGGTTACCCTTGGGAAAGTCATGGTTGGGGGAGCATGAGTGAGATTCTGGGGTGCTGGTAATGTTCTCTTTCTTGTTTGAAAAAAGGGTCCACATTTCCATTTTGTATTGGGCCTGCGAAGTAGGTGGTTAATCTTGCTCTTAGGTGTACTCATATTTACTCTGTCAGGAAATTCAAGAAAGAATGTTTATGGCAGCTTCACAAAGTATCATGAATCATGAGTTCAGGGCAGGAAAAAAAAAATCAAGAGAAGCCAGT
Source organism: Phoca vitulina (assembly GCF_004348235.1). Taxonomy (NCBI): domain Eukaryota; kingdom Metazoa; phylum Chordata; class Mammalia; order Carnivora; family Phocidae; genus Phoca; species Phoca vitulina. Next base: position 24,957,043 of record NW_022589725.1, read on the forward strand.
CTGAAGAAAGAAAGAATTCTTATAAACATTATAAAAGTATCCCAGTAATGGTACCATTCAACTTTGAACCACACCTTCCTTTTGGTTTGGAGAAGAGAGAAAAAAGAAAATAATAAAGGTGAACTGATCAATTTTGTACCCAAATGCCAAGCTGATAGAAAACATTATCTTTTTTCCCCCAGTTTTAGTGAGATATAATTGATACACATCACAATATAAGCTTAAGGTGTACAGCATAGGGTTTGAAGTACATATATTGTGAAATGATGACTACAATAAGTGTTACTAGCATCTATTGTCTCCTAGAGATACAATAAAAATAAAAAGCAGAAAAAGAAAAAAAAATTTCCTTTGGTAAGAAGTCATAGGATCTACTCTATTAACAACTTTCCTATCTATCATGAAGCAGTAAAACTAAGTCATCATGTTGTACGTTATATTCTTACTACTTATTTATCTTGTGACTAGAAGTTTGTACCTTTTAATCACCTTCCTATAATTCCCCATTCCCCCACCATCTCCGATAACCACAAATGTGATCTCTTTTTTGATAAGTTGGGGGTTTTGTTTGTTTAGAGTCCACATATAAGTAAAATTATACAGTGTTTGTCTTTCTCTGTCTGATTTCACTTTGCATAGTACCCTACAGGTTCATCTGTGCTGTTGCAAATGACATTTCCTTGTAAAATGTTATTTCTTATGCTCTTCTCTTTCCCGCCAAGGAGAAGAATAATTTATTTGATCTCAAATTACTAATTAATCGTGATGCCTCATTTATTACCTTTCTGAAAACTGTTGCTTAGATCTTTTAATCTTACGGGTATTTTTCATTTCTCATTTTATACATCCATGGTGGACTGGTGATTGTTAGCCTCTGTTAGCCATATGATACTCAATCATAGACTCCTTGATGCAACTGATATCTGCTATCCGAGGTCCTACAGGCCACCCTCTGTAAATTAAGGATGCAAAAGTTATAGCTAGTCAATTTTTGTATCTCACCCAATGTCGCTTTGAATTTAAACCTCCAAAATTAACATTTTGCTTTTCCTTAAAAAAGCCTATAATGAGGACCATAATGTCTTCTAATACTTTTAATTTTACAGGTAGACTGTATAGTCCTGAGCTATTTTGACTTTAAAATGGACCAAAGTAATGCAGGATAAAGGAGTTTAAAGCAAGCTCGATATTTATTAAAAGCACAGCTATATTATATAGTACTTTTTAACAACCTGGGAGCTACAATTAAACAAGTTATTCTCTGAGCCTCAGTTCTTAATGTGTAAAATAGAAATTTGATGGCCTATCATTGTGAAGATTATTTTGAAGACCACATGAAATGTGGACAAATCCTGAGAAACTATTTGGAACATTGCTGATGGACCTAACACTGTAGTAGCAATTTAGATGCCAAAGAAACAGCTTATACTACAAATGACTACAGCGTAATTTTCAAAATGTAAAAAACCTGACTTTCAAATATAAAATAAACACATATGAAAGGTTTTACGCACCTTTTTAGTTAATTCATCAACAATAATATGCTAAGACTGGGCCAAAGGAGAATTTGAAGAACAGACAAGTATATTTAGATGTACATAGATATATAGAGAAAAACAAGAATGTGGACATTAATATTCTAATAAATATAAAATGGATAGTGTCCTCTAAGGCAATGCAATTTAATGTTTGGGGACATTTTTTCAAATTGGCAGAAATCAGTTGTATCTTTACCAGGGAAAATCCATTTGCATTGCTTTTCACGAGAATCATTAGCATTTCTATCAGTTTTCTACACATTAACTTTAACCCTACAGAACTTATAAAATAGTCAACAGAAAATCAATCAAAATGTGCATGCTCTTACAGAATCAGATAACCCCTGAGTGTTCACCGGACTATGTCCTGCAATCCAACTGAAAGGACATTTTGTTATTTCTTTTGTCCATTTCCAAGTTGTGCACGTATCTATAGTGTATGTGTATAGTGTCTATAGTGTATGTGTACATGTGTATGTGTCTGTATGTGCATACGTGTCTGTACATGTATTTATGTATATATGTATGGAGCTGGATGGAAACCATTTGAAATGCCTAAACTCATGCACATTCATTTCAAATGCTATAGTGGGACGATATGTTTGCTTTCTTTCTTTGTATGTATGTGCCTATATGTCGTAAGGAAGATAGGCAGGTAGGTGAATTGTTGTTGTAGAATATTACTCTAATATAGTAATTGATGGGCACATTCTCCTCCTCACCCCTGTTCAGCTGCTCTATTCTCATCGAGCCAGGAGGAGGAAGTTACAGAACAGTATAGAGAGGAATAAAAAGAACCTGCTCTGGACTTTTGTGTTCCAAAAGGGAAGATCTTGGGGAGCACAAAAGACTCACATGAGTGACAGCAAGAGGTCTGAGAAGAGAGGGATATCCTGGGGGACTAGAAAAGAGATGCTTCCAAGTTTGGAAAAGGGAAATCAGAAAGGAAGTAGTGAGAGTAGAGACACAAGTCGAAGGCAGGGGGAAGAGGTAGTGCTCCTTAGAAGAGGGAAGTTCCTGGAGAGAGAATAGTTACAGAAGGAATCTAGGTGGATAGGACCACAAAAAAACTTGTAAGGATCCCTGATTTCTAGGCTGGCAAGGAAAGAGGAGTTTGGTTCTTTTGCCTTCCCACATGGCACAGAGAAAGCACAGAGAAATCCACTGAAGCTGAAGGGGGTAGAAGTGCAGAATGAGAAGATGCTCTGTAGCATATGTCAATGACCAAAGTTATTGTCATTCTTCAAGTCTTCTGTTTCCAGAATAATCTGAGTTCATGAACGCCACCCATAACTAGACTAATGGACTAATATTATCTCAACCGCCTGATGGAATGGGAGTGGGTCCTCAAGATTAAATTCTCAGAAGAGTTACTTTTTTTTTTTTTTTTTTTGCACAGCTGAGTTGTGGGCTGTGATTTATGTGTGCTATATTTAAGATTGCTGTACTGGGGCGCCTGGGTGGCTCAGTCGTTAAGTGTCTGCCTTCAGCTCAGGTCATGATCCCAGGGTCCTGGGATCGAGCCCCGCATCGGGCTCCCTGTTCCGCGGGAAGCCTGCTTCTCCCTCTCCCACTCCCCCTGCTTGTGTTCCCTCTCTCGCTGTGTCTCTCTCTGTCAAATAAATAAAATCTTTAAAAAAAAAAAAAAAAGATTGCTGTACTTAGAAAGATTCAGCCCTCTGACAGGTCCAGTGCTCATCATCAACTAGGATCCATAATACTGAACCTCTTGTTGTCAATATCAGAAAGGCTCAGCCACAAGCCCCTTGGAAGCTTAGAAAAATTTTCCATCCCAAGTTACTAGGTTTTACCTCCAGTGTCAGACCATCCCAGGATGGGTTTATCCTTCAAGTGTCTGGAATGAGGAGGGCTTTTTTTTTTTTTTTTTTTTTTAAGATTTTATTTATTTATTTGACAGAGACAGACACAGCGAGAGAGGGAACACAAGCAGTGGGAGTGAGAGAGGGAGAAGCAGGCTTCCTGCGGAGCATGGAGCCCGATGTGGGGCTCGATCCCAGGACTCCGGGATCATGACTTGAGCCGAAGGCAGACGCTTAACGACTGAGCCACCCAGGCGCCCTGAGGAGGGCTTTTTAAACTATACTGTGCACGGCAGGGGTGTAAAGTGACTCAGTCACACTTAGGAGTCCAAATAAACTGCCTAGCAAATTGAGACAGGCTACATAAATCCGCACACTGATCCTTTGCATTTAAGAAACTTAGGAATAGGTTTTAAACAACAGGCCTAAAGGCACTTTATGAATATTTTTTGACAGCCTCTGGTTTTTACCTACATTGCTTCCACAGTGATGTGGCTACAGTTATATTCCCATGAACATGGGAAAGGTTACCCTGGGTCAAGCTATCGTCCATCTGTGGCCAAGGTGGCTTAATGATTGTCAAAATCTACATTCTTCTCTTCTTCCCACACATACAGCTAGATGGCATTTCCCAGCATCCCTTGCAGGTAAGGGTGGCCAGGTGACTGATTTGCAGCAATGGAAATAGGAAGAAGTGATATGTTCTCCTTCCACACCTGGACCATAAAATCCTCCCTCAGGCACTGCTCTATGACTTTTCTCCTTTGGCCAGGGAAATGTGATAACCATAGTGGTTTTGGAAGACATGGTCTGAGATGACAGAGCTTAAGTTATTTCAGTGTGAACATCACACTTGAACTGGATAATGTAATCTTTGTCAATGTTGGCACACCCCCCTCCTGGTTTCTTGGGTAGAAGTTCTAAGAGGATCAGGATGATTTGGAGTTGTAGTCCCTCCTACTGAACTTTCTTGATGGGTGATCTTACATCAATCAAATTTACAGCTTGTGGTTTTGAACCTTTCTTCTTAGCTCCATAAATGCCATTATGTCATCACTAACAATATTCATGGATAAAGGAGGAAGAGAGACTCTAAACTTTTGTATAAGGAGCTTTCCGATGTTCTCTCATGTAATGTTTATGATAGCCCTAGGAGACTGTTACTATCTTTTATAGATGGAAATAAATAAGCTTCAGAAAAACTAATTTGCCTAATCCCAGCAGAGCCATTTATTCATACCACCCAGGCTTCATGAGACACATATTATTGAAATAAAAGTTGAGTCTGTTTCATTTGACAGAGAACATCCAGGCCACCATCTTTTTACAAGCCAACTGTTTTGTTTTGTTTTTTTTTTTCACCATCTTTACTTGCAGGCAAATTAAAACTACATTGCACATTTCCTGTAGCAAGTTAAGTATGAAGCCTCAGGACCTGTGTATGTCAGGGGCATGAAGAAGAATATGTTTTAACCATGACATACATACCTAGCTGTGCATGACTCATACAGGAATATGACAAGAACCAAAAAAAAAAAAAAGAAAGAAAGAAAGAAAGAAAGAAAGAAAGAAAGAAAGAAAGAAAAACTATTTTGAAGTCAGAATGCTCTTGGCTGCAGTCTTATCACATACTTGTGGTTTGGCACCAGCAACAAGAGGCTGGAGCCAAGCAGGCAAACTCTCTTGATGCTAGACTACTATGTAATGTTACTGAGACTCAGAGACTGAGGCTCTGCCCTTCCTTTTCCCGGACAAGTGTCCCTTGGGTAAGTAGATAAATGGCTTCTCAGGTCAACAACACATACTAACTTAATCAATCCACATACTAACTCAATCCAACAGTCCACAGACCCAACTGAGTGCTTGCCTCTGCCTGAGTATTATGCCTGACACAAGAAAGAATGTGTTAGGAGCATGTAGTAAATTCAGTTTTTTCTCTTCAGCCACAAGTGATTTAATTCCCCTGAAATCTTCTTGATAGGAAAATTCCCCATTAAACAGCTTGGAACCTTAAAGTTCAAACAAGCTTAAGGTTTGATAAAACTCATTCAATTGTACCCTTAGGATTTGTGCATTTCACTATTTGTAAATTCTACCTTTAAAAAAAAAAAAAAACAACAAACCACCAGGAGATACAACTACACACTAGAATGTATAAATTTTTAAAAGACTGACCATACCAAGTGTTGGTGAGGATGTGGAGCAACTGGAATGTTCATGGTACAAACACTTCAAAAACCGTTTATCAGTATCTTCCAAAGCTGAACACACATACACTTTATGTCCCGTGATTGCATTCCTAGATACATACTCAAAATTGATGCATATATATGATTACCAAAAGATATATAGATATAGATATAGGTATATAAATATATAGATATATATTCTATAGCTATCTTATAGATATATATAGAAAGAGAGAGAGAAAATTCATGGTAGTAATAATATTAATAGCTAAAAGCTAGAAACAACTCAATGTCTACAGTAGAATGGATAAATGATGGTATGTTTATAAAATGGAATACTACATACCAGTCAGGGAGAACAAGTTCCTGTTACACACTACAACATAGAAAACTCTCTTAAATGCAATAATTGAATGAAAGAAGCCACATATAAAAGAATATGTACTGTATAATTCTGTTTATTTAAAATTAAGAGGCAGAACTGATCTATGGTGGTAAAAATCAACATGGTGTGTTCTTTTGGGGAGAAGAGAGTAATGAATGGGGCAGGGCATGAGAAGATTCTGTAGGCTAGACTGTCCTATTTCTCCATTTGGGTGATGATTCCTAGATGTGTCCACTTTTTGAAAAATTGAGTTGTACACATAGTGTTCTTTTGTCTAAGTAATTCGACTGCAATAAAAAATTCCTATAAAGGGGCAACTGGGTGGCTCAGTCAGTTAAGCGTCTGCCTTTGGCTCAGGTCATGATCCTGGAGTCCTGGGATTGAGCTACGCATTGAGCTCCCTACTCAGAGGGGAGTCTGCTTCTCCCTCTGCCTCTCACCCTGTTCTCTCTCTCTCTCTCTCAAATAAATAAATAAAATCTTTTTAAAATGTTATAAAAAGGTTTGGGATATTCAACTTGAGGAATAAACCAATGAAAGCCTTTACAAACACACATTTACTATATTCCTTTTTTTAAAAGAGTAATAAACTAAATTAAGTGACCCTCTTGCCCCTATTAGTAATAGGCAGGCAGAATAATGGCTTTCCAAAGATGTCCATACCCTAATCGCTGGAAACTGTGAATATGTTACCCTATAGAGCAAAAGGGATTTTGCAGATGTGATTGAGGTTATTCTGAGATTATCTTGGATTATCCAGACAGTCACAATCTAATCATATGATTTCTGGAAAGCAGACAACATTTCCCAGGTGTGGTCAGCACTGATGTATAACCAAAGAAAGGTGAGAGAGATGTAAAATTGCTGGCTTGGAAGATGGAGAAAGGAGGCCATAAACCATGGAATGGGGGTGGTCTCAAGAAGATAGAAAAGCCAAGGAAACAACTTCTCCCCTCAAAGCCTCCAGGAAAGAATGCAACTCTGCTAATACCTTGATCTTAGCCCAGTAGGACCCATGGCAGGCTCTTGACTTAACAGAACTGCAAGATGATGAATTTGTGTTGTTATAGCCAAGTTTAGGAAAATTTGTTACCACAGCGGTAGAAAACTAATAGAGATAATGAGCATACAATTTCCATTTATCTTCCCTGGTTAGCTAGATACAAAAGGATTTTTTTTTTTTCCCATCAAAGCTTTAGAGAAAGGATAGAGTAGTTTTACATTTTATGCAGATAAAACACATTTTCTGAGCCCTTTCCTCATTCAAATGCTTAGTGCTTTTATGATGCTATAACTCAAAATTTAGGACTTTCCTTCGCCAACTAGGATTGTAGAGACTCTCTTTTTATATATGTCCCACAAACCTTTCCTATGGAAGACAGAAGAGTGCAGCTTTTCTGCTTCTCTTCCAAGTTTGTTGAGGTTTTACTCAATAACAACATTGAGTTTGTCCATATGCTGTCTCTCTTAATCTTCAGGGCAATCCAATATTGATCTTTCAAAAGATACAATTGGATCTCTGATCAACAGATTGGTGGACTAACGGGGGCTCATTTGTCCTTCTTTAGGTTCCCCCAAACAGATTGTGAGACAAGGATTTGGGTACAAGCATTTATTTAGAGGATGCTTCCAGGAAGACTGGATAAGTAGAACAATGAAGGGAGGAAAGCTAGTAATAGGTGTTTTCATAAGAAGCTTCCTGCTGAAGGTAATAGGGACTTAGTCCCACTGGGGAGACTTGAGAGACTATGAACATACCTCAGAATTTTCCCATAGAGAAGAAGAACACAGGCATTTATGCACCAGCTCTTGCCCTTCATTGGTTGAGGGTTGCTCCCAAGGGTCTGAGTACCCAGCATGGCTAACCACGCTGCACAAGCAGAGCACCCATCTGATGATCAGAGAACCCATGCAGTGTAGAGAGACATAAGAAGCAGTTGGCATGCAAGAACAGTCTGTCAATGCCCCAGGGGACACCAAGAGGATCTGAATGAGGCACAGACTGTCTCTGCCTCAGGGGATTTGATCTACTTCCGGGCAAAGGCCTGTGGTGAGAAAAATGATAAATAACGAATTATTCATGACTTTCCCAATCACAGTTGTACAAAAAACCCAGAGATGTGAACACTAACTTCATTAAGAGTAACAATTTCTACCCCATAGCAGACAAACTGGCATGGTCACTCTCTGGGTTTTCTCAGAGGAATGCAATAACTTCTTGGCCAATTCAGACTTAATGTTCAGTCACGTGTAGTATGTTTTCCCTTTGCCTCTCTCTTTCCCATTCTAGGATTGCCCACACAGAAGTCCACTGTGAAGGAAGTAGAAAGTGAGGGGCCATATCTCCACTCTGCTGGGTTTGCGTAGCCTTTCCACAGTGTAATGCATCCAGTCTTGCTCTCTGCAACAGTGAGGCATGGCATCTCCCCAAATAGCATCCTGGGTGTTCTGTGGCACAATTCACCACACTACTAGGCTGCTCAGTACTGACTGGTTTCACTAAGATACAACAGGGAACCCTCCCTAGCCGTCCATGCACCCATTGGCAGCTCTGTGATTTCCTGGAAGCCTTGCCAATTCTACCTCACCCTCATGGTCACTTCCCAGCCTTGCTTGGGTCCCAGTAAAATGCCTGCATTTCCTCCCAACCACTTGGGGGCCAGGGTCAATCAAGAGGGCTAGGACGTTTCCTACAATCACCTGCCTATATCCTTTCCACACGCTCGTCTAGGTCCACATATCCCACCCGCCATTTGGAAAAGACCTCAGATTTACCTCCTCACTTGGAAGAAGTTGATCTGCCTCTCCTCGCTGTTATGTGACTCTTTTGTCACATATTTTCCCACACAAGCCTCACATTTATGCTTTCTTGCCACTCTCTCTGCCTGAAACATTCTTTCCCCATCTTGTCTCCTGATACTCACCTACTCATGTACCAAGGCCTGGTTCAAATCCTGCTTCTGATACATGGTTTTCCACATTAGGCAAATTTATTTGTTCCCTCACCTGTGCTCCCTAGTTCTCGATTCTCCTCTCACATTAGACTAGAGCTCTCTGAGTGTCCCTCTTGCCCACAGTTCTTTGAGCACGGACTGTGTCAGATTCATCTGGGATGAACAGGTTTTCACAATCATCCATTTCAACCATTAAAGGGATAACAAAGTAAAGCTTTATCAAGAATTCAGGTCAACAGAATTCAAGAATTCAAGTCTCCAGTAATTTGCGTATAACATTCTACTTTCAGAATAAAAAAGCAAATGTAATTAAAATAAACTTATCTCAGAGACATAATTTTTTAAATCCAGATTATGACCCACATTTGGTTTCTATTCAATCTAGTTACACTGTTAGGAACCTCAACCTCACCAAGAGGGTACACCTGTTCCTTAAAGTTGGGTAATTGTGGGGGAGGAGCAAGATGGCAGAGGAGTAGGAGACCTAAATTTTGTCTGGTCCCAGGAATTCAGCTAGATAGGGATCAAACCATTCTGAACACCTACGAACTCAACAGGAGATCAAAAAAATGAATAGCAGCAACTCTCTGAACTGAAAATTGACCACTTTCTGAAAGGTAGGACGTGCGGAGAAGTGAATCCGAGGTGATATTCGGGAGGATAGATGGCGGGGGAGGGGGCCTCCGTCATCTGCTTCTGGCAAGTGATAGAGCCACGGAGCACAAAATCGGAACTTTTACAAGTCAGCTCCGCTGAGGGACGTCGCTCCAGTGGCTAAACAGGGGGTGGAACCCTCGTGGGACAGTGTGGTCTCAGGACCCTCGGGGTCACAGAAAGACTGGGGGTGCCTGGAGTGCAGCAGAGCTCCCAGATATCGGAGCGGGGAAGCTGGCTGCAGAGACGGAGCCAAGGAGGGGGCTCTCAGCTTGGGGTTGCCATAAACCATGATCCGAGGCACAGTCGGGCCACTGCTCCTCCAGCAGGGACCCAACAAGCAGCAGATCAGGGGAGATACCCCTTCCTCCCCCGGGAGAAGTGGCGCAGGAGCGCACCACAGGTATCTGCTGGGTTTGGAGACTCCACACGGGGGTCAGATGCCAGAGATAGAAACACTCGGTCACAGGCCGGGTGAGCACAGAGTGCGGCCGGAGACCAGGGAGACGGGAGTGACTGACTGCTTTCCTCTGGGGGCTCACTGAAGAGTGGGGCCCCAAGTTCTCGGCTCCTCCAGGGTGGAGATTGGGAGGCTGCCATTTTCACTCTTGGCCTCCAAAGCTGTAGGGAAAGCTTTCAGGGAACAAAAGCTCCCGAGAGCAAACCCGAGCGGATTACTTAGCCCTGACCGGCATGGGCGGGGCAATTCCACCTCCGGCAAAGACATTTGGGAACCACGGCAACAGGCCCCTCCCCCAGAAGATCAGCCAGAACAGCCAGCCAAAACCAAGTTTACCGATCAATGAGAACAGCAGAACCCCAGTGCTAGGGGAATACAGCATATAGAATTCATGGTTTTTTTTTCCCCTGGTTCTTTAGTCTTTCAAAGTTAATTTTTTTAATTTTCCTTTTTTTTCTTTTTCCCTTTTCCAACCAACATCTTATCAATCCCTTTTTAAAAAATCTTTTTTATTTTTCATTTTTAGAGTCATATTCTATCCCTTCATAGTAGTTAACCTTATTTTTGGTATATATATAAGTTGTTCTCTCTTTAAAATTTTGGGATACAGTTTCTTCTAACAGATCAAAATATACCCTAAATCTCTAGTGTATGGCTTTGTTCTAATCTCCTGCCTCATCACATTCTCTCCCTTTTTTTAAATTCCTCTTCTTTCTTTTTTCAACCAACTTCTTATCAATTCCTTTTATAAAATTTTTTATACTTTTCATCTTTACAGTCATATTCCATCCCTTCATTGTATTTACTCTTATTTTTGTACACATATAAGTTTTTCTTTCTTTAAAATATTGGGAGGCACTTTCTTCTAACACCAAAATATGCCCCAAATCTAGTATGTGGCACTGATCTATGCACCAGCCTGATCATATTTGATCATATTCTTTATTTTATACCTTGTTCTTTTTCTTTTTTTTTTCTTTTTTTTTCTTTCCCTTTCTTTTCCCCCAGTTTCAAGTCTCTTCTGATTTTTTTAGTATATATTTTTCTGGGGTCATTGTTACCCTGTTAGCATTTAGTTCTCTCATTCATCTATTCTCCTCAAAATGACAAGATGGAAAAAATCACCTCAAAAAAAAGAACAAGAGGCAGTACCGACTGCCAGGGACCTAATCAATATGGACATTAGTAAGATGTTGAAACTAGAGTTCAGAATGACGATTTTAACGATACTAGCTGGCTTGAAAAAAGCATGGAAGATACTAGAGAAACCTTTCTGGAGAAATAAAAGAACTAAAATCTAACCAAGTTGAAATAAAAAAGGCTATAAATGAGGTGCAATAAAAAATGGAGGCTCTAACTCCTAGGATAAATGAGGCAGAAGAAAGAATTAGTGATATAGAAGACCAAATGATGGGAAATCAAGAGCTGAGAAAAATAGAGATAAACAACTACTGGATCATGAGGGCAGAATTCGAGAGATAAGTGATACCATAAGATGAAACAATATTAGAATAATTGGGATCCCAGAAGAAGAAGAAAGAGAGAGGGGCAGAAGGTATATTGGAGCAAATTATAGCAGAGAACTTCCCTAATTTGGGGAAGGAAACAGGCATCAAAATCCAGGAGGCACAGAGAACCCCCCTCAAAATCAATAAAAATATGTCAACACCCCAACATCTAATAGTAAAACTTACAAGTCTCAGAGGCAAAGAGAAAATCCTGAAAGCATCTTGGAACAAGAGATCGGTAACCTACAATGGTAGAAACATTAGATTAGCAACAGACCTATCCACAGAGACCTGGCAGGCCAGAAAGGTCTGGCAGGATATATTCAGAGCACTAAATGAGAAAAACATGCAGCCAAGAATACTTTATCCAGCTAGGCTGTCATTGAAAATAGAAGGAGAGATAAAAAGCTTCCAGGACAAACAAAAACTAAAGGAATTTGCAAACACGAAACCAGCCCTACAAGAAATCTTGAAAGGGGTCCTCTAAGTAAAGAGAGAGCTTAAAAGTAACATAGACCAGAAAGGAACAGACAATATACAGTAACCATCACCTTACAGGCAATACAATGGCACTAAATTCCTATCTTTCAATAGTTACCCTGAATGTAAATGGGCAAAATGCCCCAATCAAAAGACACAGGCCATCAGATTGGATAAAAAAACAAGACCCATCGATATGCTGTCTGCAAGAGACTCATTTTAGACCCAAAGACACCTCCAGATTGAAAGTGAGGGGGTGGAAAACCATTTACCATGCTAATGGATACCAAAAGAAAGCTAGGGTGGCAATCCTTATATCAGAAAAGTTAGATTTTAAACCAAAGACTGTAATAAGAGATGAGGAAGGACACTATATCCTACTAAAAGGGTCTATCCAACAAGAAGATCTAACAATTGTAAATATTTATACCCCTAACATGGGAGCAGCCAATTATATAAGCCAATTAATAACAAAAGCAAAGAAACACATCGACAACAATACAATAATAGTGGAGGACTTTAACACCCCCTCACTGAAATGGACAGATCATCTAAGCAAAAGATCAACAAGGAAATAAAGACTTTAAATGACACACTGGACCAAATGGACTTCACAGATATATTCAGAACATTCCATCCCAAAGCAACGGCATACACATTCTTGTCTACTGCTCATGGAACATTCTCCAGAATTGATCACATCCTAGGTCACAAATCAGGTCTCAACCGGTACCAAAAGATTGGGATCATTCCCTGCCTATTTTCAGATCACAGTGCTTTGAAATTAGAACTCAATCACAAGAGGAAAGTCAGAAAGAACTCAAATACATGGAGGCTAAAGAGCATCCTACTAAAGAATGAATGGGTCAACCTGGAAATTAAGAATTAAAAAAATCATGGAAACCAATGACAATGAAAACACAACTGTTCAAAATCATTGGGATGCAGCAAAGTCAGTTCTAAGAGGAAAGTATATAGCAATACAAGCCTTTCTCAAGAAACAAGAAAATTCTCAAATACACAACCTAACCCTACACCTAAAGAAGCTGGAGAAAGAACAGCAAATAAAGCCTAAACCTAGCAGGAGAAGAGAAATAATAAAGATCAGAACAGAAATCAATGAAACAGAAACCAAAAGAACAGTAGAACAGATCAATAAAACTAGGAGCTTGTTCTTTGAAAGAATTAACAAGATTGATAAACCCCTGACCAGACGTATCAAAAAGAAAAGAGAAATGACCCAAATAAATAAAATCATGAATGAAAGAGGAGAGATCACAACCAACACCAAAGAAATACAAACAATTATAAGAACATATTATGAGCAACTCTATGCCAGCAAATTAGATAATCTGGAGGAAATGGATGCATTACTAGAGATGTATAAACTACCAAAACTGAACCAGGAAGAAATAGAAAACCTGAACAGACCTATAACCACTAAGGAAATTGAAGCAGTCATCAAAAATCTCCCAAAAAGAGCTCAGGGCCAGATGGCTTCCCTGGGGAATTCTACCAAACATTTAAAGAAGAATTAATACCTATTCTCTTGAAACTGTTCCTAATATAGAAATGGAAGGAAAACTTCCAAACTCATTTTATGAGGCCACCGTTACCTTGATCCCCAAACCAGACAAAGACCCCATCAAAAAGGAGAATTACAGACCAATATCCTTGATGAAGATGGATGCAACAATTCTCACCAAAATACTAGCCAATAGGATCCAACAGTACATTAAAAGGATTATTCACCACGACCAAGTCGGATTTATCCCTGGGCTGCAAGGTTGGTTGAACATCCGCAAATCAATCATTGTGAAACAATACATTAATCAAAGAAAGAACAAGAACCATATGATCCTCTCAATAGATGCAGAAAAAGCATTTGACAAAGTACAGCATCCTTTCTTGATTAAAACTCTTCACAGTGTAGGGATTGAGGGTATATACCTCAATATCATAAAAGCCATCTATGAAAAACCCACAGCGAATATCATTCTTAATGGGGAAAAACTGAGAGCTTTTCCCCTAAGGTCAGGAACGCAGCAGGGATGTCCACTATCACCACTGCTATTCAACATAGTACTAGAAGTCCTAGCCACAGCAATCAGACAACAAAAATAAATCAAAGGCATCTGAATTGGCAAAGAAGAAGTCAAACTCTCACTGTTTGCAGAGGATATGATACTTTATGTGGAAAATCCAAAAGACTCCACCCCAAAACTGCTAGAACTCATACAGGAATTCAGTCAAGTGGCAGGATATAAAATCAATGCACAGAAATCAGTGGCATTCCTATACACCAACAATAAAACAGAAGAAAGAGAAATTAAGGAGTCAATCCCATTTACAATGGCACCCAAAACCATAAGATACCTAGGAATAAATCTAACCAAAGAGGCAAAGGATCTGTACTCAGAAAACTATAAAATACTCATGAAAGAAATTGAGGAAGACACAAAGAAATGGAAAAACGTTCCATGCTCATGGATTGGAAGGACAAATATTGTGAAGATGTCAATGCTACCTAGAGAAATCTACACATTTAATGCAATCGCTATCAAAACAGCATCAACTTTTTTCAAAAAAATGGAACAAATAATCCTAAAATTTGTATGGAACCAGAAAAGACCCCGCATAGCCAGAGGAATGTTGAAAAAGAAAAGCAAAGCTGGTGGCATCACAATTCCAGACTTCCAGCTCTATTACAAAGCTGTCATCATCAAGACAGTATGGTACTGGCACAAAAACAGACACATAGATCAATGGAACAGAATAGAGAGCCCAGAAATGACCCTCAAGTCTATGGTCAACTCATCTTTGACAAAGCAGGAAAGAATGTCCAATGGAAAAAGACAGTCTCTTCAACAAATGGTGCTGGGAAAATTGGACAGCCACATGCAGAAGAATGAAACTGGACCATTTCCTTACTCCACACACAAAAATTGACTCCAAATGGTTGAAAGACCTCAATGTGAGACAGGAGTCCATCAAAATCCTAAAGGAGAACACAGGCAGCAACCTCTTCGACCTCAGCCACAGCAACTTCTTCCTAGAAACATCGCCAAAGGCAAGGGAAGCAAGGGCAAAAATGAACTATTGGGACTTCATCAAGATAAAAAGCTTCTGCACAGCAAAAGAAACAGTCAACAAAACCAAAAGACAACCGACAGAATGGGAGAAGATATATGCAAATGACATATCAGATAAAGGGCTAGTATCCAAAATTTATAAAGAACTTCTTAAACTCAACCCCCAAAGAACAAATGATCCAATCAAGAAATGGGCAAAAGACATGAACAGACATTTTTTCAAAGAAGACATCCAAATGGCCAATAGACACATTAAAAATTGTTCAACATCACTCGGCATCAGGGAAATCCAAATCAAAACCTCAATGAGATACCACCTCACACCAGTCAGAATGGCTAAAATTAACAAGTCAGGAAACGACAGATGTTGGCAGGGATGCGGAGAAAGGGGAACCCTTCTACACTGTTGGTGGGAATGCAAGCTGGTGCAGCCACTCTGGAAAACAGTATGGAGGTTCCTCAAAAAGTTGAAAATAGAGCTGCTCTACGACCCAGCAATTGCACTACTGATTATATACCGCAAAGATACAAATGTAGGGATCCAAAGGGGTACGTGCATCCCGATGTTTATAGCAGCAATGTCCACAATAGCCAAAATATGGAAAGAGCCAAGATGTCCATTGACAGATGAATGGATAAAGAAGATGTGATATATATATACAATGGAATATTATGCAGCCATCAAAAGGAATGAAATCTTACCATTTGCAATGACGTGGATAGAACTGGAGGGTATTATGCTGAGTGAAATAAGTCAATCAGAGAAAGACATGTATCATATGATCTCACTGATATGAGGAATTCTTAATCTCAGGAAACAAACTGAGGGTTGCTGGAGTGGTGGGGGTTGGGAGGGATGGGGTGGCTGGGTGATAGACATTGGGGAGGGTATGTGCTATGGTGAGCACTGTGAATTGTGTAAGACTGTTGAATCACAGACCTGTACCTCTGAAACAAATAATACATTATATGTTAAAAAAAAAAAAAAAAAGATAGTAGGATGGGAAAAATGAAGGGGGGAAATCGGAGGGGGAGACAAACCATGACAGTCTATGGACTCTAAGAAACAAACTGAGGGTTCTAGAGGGGAGGGAGATGGGGTGATGGGTTAGCCTGGTGATGGGTATTAAAGAGGGCATGTTCTGCATGGAGCACTGGGTGTTATACGCACACAATGAATCATGGAACACTACATCAAAAACTAACGATGTAATGTATGGTGAGTAACATAACATAATAAAATAAAATAAAAAGTAAAAAAAAACTCAAGAGAAAAAAAAGACTAGGTAATTGTATTTTGAGTCCTGGGAATATCGAAATTAATAAGGAGGTGATAAAGAAACTCAAACTCATAGTATTAATATTTGCCTGTTAATTTAGGAATAATGCGTATGTGTGAATGACCTAAAAAATCTATAATATTAAAGGTGCTTTCACATAGCAGTCTTGTAATTTTAAGTTGAGACATCTAACAGAATACTAATTAATTCATAGACAACATGGGATAGTGAGGAGAACTTGGATTTGCCATAAGTTTATTTAAATTTATTTAATTTATATAAGCCATTTTTTTTTACTTGGCAAGGTTTTGCTTATTAAGGCTAGAAGTATCTCCAGTAGCCTTTTGAAGTGCTTAAAAGAAAATAAAATACAAGTGTTGTTATGTTTTAAATTTTAAAAGGATTTAATTAAGTTTTACATATTTTAAGGCATGCATTAACTGAGTTTATAAATGGCACTCTTTGTTTCAGGAGAATTTAGCCTACTCTGCATGTATCAGTCAAATATTAGTGAATTAATAATCACAAACACAGTTTTCTTATTTCACACAAAAGTCATAACAATTTGTAGATTGAGGGAAAAAAAGATTTATAGATTGAACTTAACTAGGTTTTCAATTTGTAATTTAATATGCCAAATATTAATATAAAACCCACTTAAGTAAATTATCATTGCTTTGTGCAAAGAATTTCCTAAGGGAACTAAGAAACTCTAGTGACGAAAATAAAAAATTTTTTTTGATTAACAATATTAGGTAGCTTTCACCCAAATTCAGTGGCTTTGAGGAGTTCATCCCCCAACATCTGGAACAGCCAGGTTATAGTAGAGGCTCTGGAGTACTTCTGAGAAGTAACTAGTTTGATGTTTTGAGAGTCTCAACGCTGAAAATCTGGCGGGGCGGGGGGGTGGGGAGGGGTTGTTGCAGTGTAGTTGACACACAATGTTAACATTACAATGTTACATTAGTTTCAGGTATGCAATGTAGAGATTCAACATCTTTATATATTATGCTATGCCCATCACAAGTGACAATGCTATTATAATACCATTGACTATATTCCCTATGCTGTGCCTTTCATCCCCATGACTTATTCATTCCATAACTGGAAGCCTGTACCTCCCACTCCCTTTTACCCATTTTGCCCTTCCCCCAACCCCCCCCCGCCTACAGCAACCATCAGATTGTTCTCTGTATTTATGGGTTTGTTTCTGCTTTTTGTTTGTTTATTCATCTGTTTTATTTTTGGGGTTTCCACATACAAGTGATATCGTATGGTATTTGTGTTTCTTTTTCTGACTTATTTCACTTAGCATAATAAGTTTTGGGTTTTCTTTTAACAGATGTTTCATAGCCAAAGACTCCAAACATCTATAGGTTGGGGGAGACACCTGTTCATTGCTAGGGGTATTCTGAAGGTAACTGCTTCAGATTCAGGCACACACTCCCCAGAAGATGATATAAATGAAGAAAAGCAGAATTACTCCACTGTTGCTGACTTTGGAGTAATAGTCATCAATAACAGGGTTTTTTCTAACTTCAAATAGCATTGCCATTCTATTAGCCAATGTTCCTAAAGAAATAAAAAAAAAAAAAAAAAACCCAAACTGACACTTGACATCTGTAACATTGGTATCTGGCCTTCTGATGTTATGGTGTTTACAACCTATTGATAAGAAAACATTTGGATCTGAATTATCTCGATACTGAAAATTTTCTAGACTGAATTCTTTAGGAAATTTAAATACTTCTCTGTAGAGGAATCCCAGACTATCAAATCCCAGGAGGTATTGAGATGTCATTTGATTTTTGCACCTATTTAATAGACATAAGATTTTCATGGATCAGGAAGGAAAATAAAAATTTATTTCTTATTTGGTCAGTTCAATAAAATGTCTCAAACCATAACAATTTCTGTTATTTCTTTTCATAGTGGTCGATGGTTGTCTGAAGGAGAGCTATCATGATGTGTGGGAAAGGGACTTGCTCCAGACCCAGAGATTCTAGCCTGAGTTCACGCCTGCTTCTGCCACATGGCCCTGGGCTTGTGGAAAGTCACTTAACGCTTTTGCATCAGCGTCACACTCCAGTACATAAGTAAAGATCAAGTCACAGAGAATGAATAGATTTCTAGACACTGGACAATTCTGACCATTTATTTTGCTCATTTCCTCTCTTTTCTGCCAGTGTTTTCAGAACATATTACCAAGCCTCTGAACATCGCTTTCTTGCCTTCTTCTATAAGTAGGCATCTGGGCCAAAAATTCCCTTCAGAGAACACCACAAGGTCATGGTTAACTAATTTTATCTTTGCTTTTAATACACGAATGGACAGGTTTCTTTTTACTTTCACTAATGAGATATCTTGAGTAGAAGGTATGAAGGTGCTGCTAACCCTTAGTTCTGTGAGGTTGGAGACTGCTTTTGTCCCATTCATTGTTGTATGAAAAGGCTTAGCAAATAACTTAATATGTCACAGTTGTTCAAATATTTATTAAGTTTACTGGTTGATCTGAAGTGTGCTTCATTATTCAGAGACACTAAATCATACCCAATATTTAGTTGGCATTTTAGTGTTGATTGATGTCTTAGTATGATCAGGCTGTTATAACAACATACCATACACTGGGTGACTTATAAACAACAGAAATTTATTTCTTATAGTTCTGGAGGCTAGAAGTCCAAGATCAAGGCACTGGAAGATTTGAGCCTACTTCTTAAATGGCTATCGTTTCACCAGAACCTCACCTGGCTGAAGAGGCAAGGGAGCTCTAGTCTCATTTATGAGGACTCCCCCAACATGACCTAATAACTCCCAACTGCCCCACTTGCTAATCACCTTGGTGGTCACAATCCCAGCCTATGAATTTAGGGGGACACAAAGATTCAGACCATAGTAATCAATGTCCTTAAACTCAAAGCTACAACTCAACTCAAAGAGACTTCCACACTTATTTTGACTGAAGAAACAATGAGTCACCATGATTACACATATCCACAGTACCTGATGCTAAATGGTTGATGTGTTGAGATGATTTTGTGCATATTACAATTCACATATCCCAACATGACAAGTAAAGTAGAAAAGTTTCAAGAGTGAGAACATGTAGTAGATATTTCCTAAAGGTTGGTGGGTGAGTACCTAACATTGGTAATTGAGATGAGGGGGGAAGAAAAGTGATGCAGATTTCAGTTTTGTTTTAAGATGTTTTCTTTATATACAGTTTTTGTCTCCTTGTAAAAAGAAAATAAAGAAAAACAAAAAGAGAAGGAGGAAGAGACAGAAGGATAGGAAGAAAGGAAAAAGAGAAACTCGAAACATGAAAGGGAAGAAGGAAGAAGAAAAGAAAAGGAAGTGGGATAGAAACATCTAGTGTTCAGAAATTTAGTTAGTTTTATCTCAAAATCTTTATTCCAAAAATAATCTTGTATGGATCATTAGAGCTGGATCAAGATAACACCGTGTCTTCAACTTGTCTTCCTAAGTAAGCTGGGGCAGTCAGGCCAACAGTTATCAGTGTCCCTCCCTACCTTTTCATCTCCCTTTTGCATAAGTCTAGAAGGAAATAGCCAACACAAATTTAGCCCCTGACTCCCAGCATAACAACCATAGAAGAGAGAGACCAGTGAAAAGCTAGTTCTGCTCTGAAGACAAAATTGGAAGAAATGCAATAAAAAGTCTGAGCTTGAGACACAAAAGGGTGGGCACACTTGGGATTAGCCCCAGCCCATCATTTAGCCCAAAACCTTATCTTATTCCTATAGCTCTCCCTGGGGCGGAAAAAAATGGCAACCCTCCTATGAAATCATGGTTAGAAGAAGCATTATCACCACCTCCTCCATAAACCACATCTTCCTGGAGAGGAAACAAACCTTATCCAAGAGAGCTGAAAGCCAAGAAATGAGGCTCTGACAACAAGGGCCATCTCTGTTTTTCTCTTCTTATTTTTTGCTGATGTGTGTGTCTTTGTTTTTGTGCACTGACCCAATAAATGGCTGGGGTTTTTATTCCTAAGTGCATGATGTTAAAGAAGTCTCGTTCAGGGGAACCATAACGGTGGGTTTGGGAGGACTGAACAGGCTGTAAATGATTGACACTGTCCAACAAAGCACAATGCCATCTGATGGTGATAGAAGAACACAGACGCCTAATGCACTGAGAGAGAAAGAGTTAATGAGTAAACCACAGGTGTTCAGGACTGGGACACCTAAGTCACCATCTGCCTCACAACACCTGTGTCAGTAACAAACCCAAGCCACACTTTTCTTTTCCTGCTACCCCACTGGACGTTCGCCCACCAAAAATGTTTAGTCTCTTTAGCTGAACAAACTGAGGCAAAAGGAGAGTAAATGGCTCTCCCAAAGTCACATGATAAAATATTGCAGCCTTAACAAGAAACCAAACATTCTGTCTCCCAGATTTGTGCGCTACTGGAATGCTTGATGAGTTAATACCTCTCATTATATCACTGGTTCTAACATCAGGTGGGTTCTGAATATTATTACTTTTTTGCCATTTTTGAATTATGATAAAATCCACATCACACAAAATTTCCCATTTTCACTGTTTTTAAGTGTACAGTTCAGTGGCATTAAGTACAGTCACACGGTTGTGCAACCATCACCACCATCCACGGAACCAACTGAAACTCTGTGCCCTTGAAACAGTAACTTCTCATTCTCCTCTCCCTCTGGGCAGTCCTGGCAGCCACTGCTAAGTGTTTTTTCACAGAAAAAAAAAAAAGTTGAGCTAGGTTTACAACCAAAAGTTGTAATTAGATACAGGAGGGCGGGGGTGGTGGTAGACATAAATTCGGAACTGACTACAGGTAGGAGACAGGAGACCGTGACTGTGCTGTGTGTGTGTGGTGTGTGTGTGTCTTTAAAAGATGCTCCACCTCCCAGCCCGCCTCCTCGCAGTTTGCCACTGGGGTTTTGCAGTCTCCTGATTTCCTCTTGCCCCCCAAGGAGCCAGCATGGGCAATATCCTTTGTAGTTTCAGAAGCAGGTCTGTTGCCCTGAAGGTCACATTCTGAGCCGAGGAGTATAAAGGTAACCACTTGTTTTTCCTTTCAAAGATCTGCCCCAAAGATAGGCTGTTGCTCTTCTGGAAAGCCTGATCGGTAGGATTCCTTCAGGGGCTCAGCCCAAAGTGCTTCCTCCCATCCCCTCACCAACTTCAAAACCAAAGCTTGCCAAGACCTCTGGAGGAAAACCTGCTGGATTCCACCATTTCACACAAATGGCTAATCCTGGAGGTGGTGCTGTTTGCAATGGAAATCTGCACAAGCACGAGAAACAGAGCGACGGCTCACCCAGTGGAAACTGCGCAAAGAATGGGATAGTGAAAGAAGCCCAGGTAAGAGGCAAGCCCTCTCCTGTACTCTGAATGACTTGGACATTTCCCTCTTTCTCTCTGGTGCTGTTTGGAGCTGCCGAACTGAAAGTCCTTTCTATGAAGTGTTTTATGTGTTTTGACACTTCAGCTAATTTCAAATGCTTGGCTATGAAAAAGTTGAGCTGTGGATTAAGGGGGAACATGTCTTCTCTGTACAAGAGCGGACACACAGACCCAAGAGCCTTAAACTCCCCAAAATACAAACATATCTACTAGACTTCTGTTCTCTCATGAGTATTTTAGGGGGCAAAGTGCTGAATGCTCAGACCCGTCAGCTGAATTTCTGTGCATCAATCACAGAAGGCTACACTCCTCAGGCTTCAGCAGGAAAAAGACCGGTGATAGTAAATGTGCTGAGGTGATGTGGTGTGGGCGGCATTTTTTCCCCAGTACGTGAGAAATGCCTCTCTGGCTGAAAGGCGAATTCTTTGTGCTGTTTAGTGGAGCATTGTCATGGCTTACAGCTTGATTTGGGGCCAGAGTCCTTCTTTGAAAGGACATCACAGGCATTCCTTTCTGAGACACTTCAGAAAGGGTGGCTTATTGTTCACACTGCACACAGGAACTAAACAGACTTTTCATTGTTTTCCCATTTGATACTTTTTTGTCTTACTTGGCTCTTGGCGTTGACAGAATGTTTGATGGGGATGTACTGAGGAGGAGGAGGAGGAACTTCGGAAATATTGTCAGTGTATTCAAAGAGGGAGCCCCGGTGTATGAGGTACCCATAAAAAGGCAGTGCCCTCCTTCTCACATAATGCCCTGTGCTAAAGCTGCACAGGTGAGCTCACCTGCTTCGCGAGCAAATTAGCATAGCCAAATAGGTGGCTTCGCTCTTGGGAAATGTGAAGTTGGGCAGGGAACCTGTGCAGTCCTGCGTTACACATCCCTTAGGAACCAGTATCCACCCAGGGAGAAGGTCAGGTTGTTCTAAGATCACAGGACAGGCAGAGCTGGCTGGCGGCCAGCCCACCACTCAGTAAATTAAATTTGTGCTTCCGGAAGAGGTGGGTGGGGAGGGGTGCTCTGGCACCTGGGGTGTGTGTGAAAGGCTGTGGTCCCAAAATGTGTTCCCCTCTTAACAACAGGCATTACCCTAGGCTTGGACATATCCACCAAAAACCTCAGGCCTGGCCTCTCCCAGCTGAGTATCTGAAACCTATCGCAATATGAAGAGAAAACATTCATCTCCTATCTTCCTCATGAGGACAATCCTAATAATATCCACCATCTATTTGTCAGTAAGTGTTGATTCAGACTGCTAACCACCCAAGATGCTCCTTGACCCTGAAATGCTGGAAACACTGGCCACACACCCACTCACCCTCTCGGCCAGTCTGACGCTGAGGCCTCTCATTTGCGCAGAAGGGCCTTCAAAGCCGTTCTTATGTTTCTTCACCTCATCTTGGTTTTGTAACCACCTTCTAGTGTCTGAGATTAGAAACTTAGCTCAGTGGTTACAACCACTCCTAAGTAAAGATGAAACTCAAGATCCTAAAGATTCATTACTAAGTACTCCTGTAAGATTGAAAACACCTTGGACATCAAGGCCTCTCTTAAAGCAGCAGGAAATAGGAGGACGGCGATTGCCTCTTCCAACAGCTCACTCTGAAGGGCCATCCAGAACCTGTTGGTTCAGATATATTTAGGTGTTACTAAATTGAAATTGGCTTTCACTGAAAGTTTCAGTTATGACTTGAAAAATATTTTCCAGAAAGAATAAACCCTGCTGAGATCTTGGTGCAGGAAGACAGACAAGGGCCTATTTTCCCCTTAAGGAGGATGCAGTCATCTTTACTACATGATCTTCTGTCACTAGTTTTAGTACATTTTGCTTTGGAGACCTTTACCCGACAGGTCTTAACCAAAACCCTTGCCAGTTGACAAGAACAATTCATAAAGTCTTACAGATATTCCAGGCCAGTGGTCTTCCCAACATGGTCTGCCAGGCTTAAGGTCCTATGAAGTGGGATCTAAGATTCTACCAGCTTCTCCCAAGATCCCTTCATACTTTCTCTTCCTGCTTCTTTGCAATCATACGGCAATACCTCTGTTTCTTTTATGTGTCACAGGACCCTGTAGGGCTCTGAACAAAGGGTTGTTTGGCGTAAAAAAGAATATGAAAATCACTGTTAGGCACTCTCTCCAGAACCCTCCTTCTCTTTGTTCCAGTGTAGCCTGGTTTTGACACCCTCGCACTAGAGTCCAGCTCACATACCCAATCTCAAGTTTAGCAAGGCATCCAGACTCCTTCTGTCTGGAAAACTTCCAATTCCTTTCTGGAGCTTTTCAGAGCTTGACCCTATCACATGTTGTCTTCTCTTTAAACCCCACATGACCTGAGGATGCACTGATCCTTGGTTTTCATCACTGATTAAGTCCATGTATTTGTTCACTTGTAATATGTCATCCTACCTCTTACTTCTGACAGATGGAGCCTCAGTCAGTAACAGAACACTCTTGTCCTAAAGGATTTGTTTTCCCTCCTCATGAGCATATCCGTATAAATGATGGAAGGGCCCTTAATATCTTAACTCAAACTTGATATTTCCTATTGATTTACTTAATTCCCATAAAATTAATTGGGGTTTAGTATTCACATAATTGCTTTTTCACTCCCACTATTTTTGACCTGGCTATCCATTCGTATTAACAAAGGCTAAACCTGGGGAGGTAGTCCTAGCGTCTTCATTGTTCTGAATACTACATCTCCTCCAAGTTATCCTTTCGTGGGATGGGATCTGCATTTTCCCTTGTTATTTCTATAGGATCAAGGAAAACTGTTGAACTTTTCCCTAATCATTCCTTTCCTAGAAAACAAAAATGTCCTGACATTAGAGTTATTCTAATTCACTGAGTTCTTGACCGTGAATGTTGTACTTTACAAAGTATAGTATAGACAGCCCTGAGAGGTAGTCATTCTTTCCACCATCTATTCATTCATGCACCAATATTTATTAAGAATCTGTTGTCCTTGGGACATATAAAGATGTACAAGAAGAGACGATTTAGCTATTAGGAGAAAGCTTATATTAAAATTGCACAGTAAATACATTAAGTTAAATGATGGCACAGGACAAGAGCTGTCACAAAGCAAGCATGATTTAAGGACAAATGAGTGATACAGATATTAAATACCAGAAGTTCAGAGAGGAGGAAAACAATAGCATGTATCAGTGGTGTGCTACATACCAGGACTCAGCTAAACACTTTATGTAGACATCTTCTAGACCCTCATTACAGCCCCATGAAGTGGTAGCATCATGCCCAATTTACAGATGAAGAAACATAAGAGATTAAGGAACTTGTGCAGAATTACAAGCAGCATAGTCAGGATTTGAACCCAAAGCCATATTGGCCCAAAGCCAGTTCCCTTTCTGCTACATTCTAAGAAACCCCAAGTTGGGATGGTCGGTGATGGCTTTGTAGAGCCGGGAGGACTCACACTGAATCTGGAGACATTTGAAATGGCAGAGCAAATGGGGAGTTTATTCCTGGGGGCCAAATAAGGAAAAGAAGGGAGAGGAGTCCCACAGATGAATGTAAGCATTGCTAGGTGAAGGGCCAGGAAGCATAGGTCATAAATCATTCCAGAAAGGAATGGGGGGAAAAGCAAAGGCTGTGAGGCATGACAGAGTGCAGAGCATTTGAGAGATTTCTCAATTTGGTGAGGCTTCAGCGTAAGAAGGAGTGGGAGTGCCATGCCCAGCTGGTGCTCAGTAAATGTTACATAAAGGGGAAAGATTAGGCAGGTTCGTGGAAACTCTTCCTAGCTCTATAACCATTGAATATGAGCCTTCTGTTCTCCTCATTTTTCATATCCTTCTGAGGCCCACAATGTCCTGGTACATCTGCTTTTCTGTTACAGTATAAATGTCTGGACAGTGAGAACCATAACTTACAGTTTAATTGCACACAGTGGTAGCTGTCTGACAGACCCTTGTAAATATTCATGTCTGTGGGGGCTGTCTAGGCTGCACACTGATGGAAACAGAGGTCAATAATCTCACCAATTATAAGGAGAACTCATAAACTACAAGTTTTGCAGATCCCTTGGAATTGCTCTGAATGTTCATCCACTCTTGTCTTCCACAATCATTCTCTAGTACCTTTTGTTTTTTGGTTCTCATTTCCTTTAACAAATCCTCAATGTGACAAAGTTTCTCTGTGATCTCCTTAAAGAGTCCTATTTTTTCATGGGCTCATCATTCTAAAGCAATCCCATATGTCAGGTGTTACAGCTATTCGAATGAAAATATTCTGTCTCCATTTATAGTAGCTCACCAATGTGGCAGATAAGTAAATAAATAATTATAATATTTAATGACAAGTTCTATAATAGATGTTGCAATTATCTACTACTGTGTAACAACTACCACAAAATTCAATAGTTTTAAACAATTGCTGATTATTTCTGTGGTCTAGGAATTCAGGAAAGGTTTGGTAGGGATGGCTGTCTGTGCTCCATATGGTGTTTAATGAGCATCCAATATGGACCCACTGAGACCTTGGTACTGGCTGTTGTCTGGGAACCTTATATCTCCTTCACAGGAATACCCTCTCCATGTGGTCTCTCAGTATCAACAGAGTAACTCAAGCTTCTTTAAATGAAGGCTGGTTTCCAAGAGAGTGAAAATGGAAACCACACATCATCTGAAGGCTTAGGCTCACTTCTACCACATTCTGTTGTCAAAGTTAGTCACAAGGCCAGCCCAGATGCAAGGGGAACGGAAATGGGCTCTGCTTCTTAACAGGGCAAGTTTGCAAAATCACATTACAAAAGGTTGTGAGGGATTGGAGAATTATTGTGACCATCTTTGGAAACAGTCCATCACAGCAGAGATCTATGAACCATGTTTGGTAATACAGAAAAGGAGGCATCTGACCCAGGATAAGAAGGCAAAGAAATCACTCTTGGCCTGACTCTTAAAGGCAGAGTAGCCAGGCACACAGTCATGGAAAGGCATTCTAACAGAAGGAAACACTCTTAGAAAGATACAAAACATCAAGACATGATGTGTTTGGTCATTGGATGTTGGGTAAATGGGACTAAGTTTAGGATGTTTAATGGAGATAAACAGGTAATAAGCCTGTAGAAGTAGGTGGGATAAGATCATAAAATATCTTTGTCTTAGTTTATATTCCCCAAGAAACAGACTCAGACATAAGGATTTGAGGCAATAAATTTATTTGGGAGGTGAACCCAGGAATTAGGAGAATGGAGAAGGGAGACACAGAAGAAAAGGAAGTCAATACATTCGTGAACAGGTTACCACTGTTGGCAACCAGAGCTCAGATTTGGGGGGGGAGGGGGCAACTCAATAATGGTGTAGAATATGCCTCAAAGTTGTCCCAACTAAGTCACAATAAAAAGAGGTATGTGTCAACTAACTACTGTCCATCATCAGTTGAGGGATTCTCCCAGGAACATCAACCACAGAGCACTACATATGACCAGAGAAAGCCCTCAAACTGAGCTATAGGTGCTTGCAGTAAGAAATCATCAGAATGCCAGAGGATCTGGATAGCAACAAGAGCGTATAGCCATATATATTTGTAATGAGGGAGCTTTGAGAAGAGAATTGGCAAGATCAGATGTGGCTTTCTTAGGCTGTGTGGGTTTTATCTCTGGCAACTTTTAGAATATGGCATTATGGATTATCTTTGGCCTAATGGACTAGTCATCATGGAAGACTAGATTATGCTATTAAGCAACATAAATAGAACCTCCTCCTACTGTAGCTGGCAATGGAGAAAACAAGTGGAGTATGTCAGGATTGAATATCATTGCCACGATTTTCTCCCTTTGCACTAAAAGAAAGTGAAAAAGTAGAAACTATGAAGAAAAATTTAGTGAATTTTATCTACATAAAATAATCTAGGGGCACCTGGGTGGCTCAGTCATTAAGCGTCTGCCTTCGGCTCAGGTCATGATCCTAGGGTCCTGGGATGGAGCCCCGCATCGGGCTCCCTGCTCTGCAGGGAGCCTGCTTCTCCCTCTCCCAATCCCCCTGCTTGTGTTCCTGCTCTCACTGTGTCTCTCTCTGTCAAATAAATAAATAAAATCTTAAAAAAAAAAATCTAAAACTCTGTATGGGAAAAAACATAAAGAACAATGAATAAAAATCAATTGGAAAATGTAATTGAAATAAAACTCTATTTACACTAGCATCAGAAATATGTTGTACTTGGGAATAAATGTAAGAAGTGAAAATCAGTTTGAAGAGAAACTCAATTTTGAAGAGCAGTATTTAAATGCTGCTGAGGGACATAAAAGAAAACTGGAATAAGTGAAAAGACATACAATCTTCATGGATAGGAAGACTCAAGATGAAAGCTATGTTACTTCTGCCTAAATTAATCCATAAATTTCATGTGAGCCCAATAAATGAAACATCTTTTTTTGAACCAGAAGAATGACTTTTAAAAATAATATGGAAAAATTAACAAGCAAGAATAAACAGTAAATTTATGAAAAAGAATGGTATTGAGAGGGAACCAGCACTACCAACTAATAATGCATGTTATTCAGCACAAGAATTAGAGTGGTTTTATACTAGCACATGGAACACACAGATAAATATTATATTTAATTGCTAAAAATATAAATTTTAATAATATTTGCATGTAGAAACTATAATATAATATTCAGAAGCCATAAAAGAAGACATTGAAAATTTGGCTACATAAAAATCAAATATTTCTTTCTGCAAGGCAACAAAACAAAAATAGCACCATAAAATAATCAGAAGGTAAATTACAGACTGGGAAAAATGTTTACAATTCATATCATGAAATGCAATGTCTTAGTATATAAAAAACTTTTATAAACCAATACAGAAAAATGTACAAAACCAAAGCAAAAAGTATAGGGAAAGATATGAAAAAAGTCCAAGTGGAAATACGAAAGGTAAGAAATGGGAAGAGAAGATCAGGGAAGTGAGGAAAGGGAAGGAAAGAATATACTAGAATCAGTTTCCATGAGAAGGGAAAGAAAAGATCATTTTTCATGTTGTGTCTGTAAGGTACAAAAGCAAGTTAAAACTTAATTGATATAATCATTTTGATCACTTCGATAATAATAGTAAGGCCAATAAATAACATTATTGGTAATCGCTCTCTGCCAGGTCCTTTTATAAAATTTGCCTCATTTAATTCTCATAACCATACTGCCAAATGGATATATGAGCCATGTTGGTATACATGAGAAAATTGAGGCTCTGAGAACATAAATAACTTCTCAAGGGCACACAGCTAGAAGAAAACTGGGACATAATCTCTAGATCATACCCCTTCGCCAATTTCTTTTTACTCCAACACTTTGCCCTGGACCCCATGGTATTATCTGCTTTCGATTAAAATAAGCCTAGAAACCTTTACTTTAAGAACAGACCTGCACCAGGGCGCCTGGGTGGCTCAGTTGGTTAAGCGACTGCCTTCGGCTCAGGTCATGATCCTGGAGTCCCGGGATCGAGTCCCACATCGGGCTCCCTGCTCAGCAGGGAGTCTGCTTCTCCCTCTGACCCTCTTCCCTCTCATGCTCTCTGTCTGTCATTCTCTCTCTCGCAAGTAAATAAAATCTTAAAAAATAATAATAATAATTAA
Organism: Phoca vitulina; assembly: GCF_004348235.1. Classification (NCBI taxonomy): domain Eukaryota; kingdom Metazoa; phylum Chordata; class Mammalia; order Carnivora; family Phocidae; genus Phoca; species Phoca vitulina. The sequence goes on from NW_022589725.1 coordinate 24,986,405, forward strand.
AAAAAAAAAAAAACAGACCTGTACCTCTGAAATAAATAATACATTATATGTTAAAAAAAAAAAGAAGATAGTAGTAAGGGTAAAATGAAGGAGGGGAAATCGGAAGGGGAGACAAACCATGAGAGACTATGAACTCTGAGAAACAAACTGAGGGGTCTAGAGGGGAGGGGGATGGGGGAATGGGTTAGCCTGGTGATGGGTATTAAAGAGGGCACGTATTGAATGGAGCACTGGGTGTTATATGAAAACAATGAATCATGGAACACTACATCAAAAGCTAATGATGTAATGTATGGTGATTAACATAACATAATAAAATTAAAAAAAAACAGAAATAGTAAAAAAAAAAGTTTATACTTATATAAGAGGACAAGCATATAAGATTGGAAACACACAAACCAAAATTCTAAAAAGCGATATAATGTGCAAGCATTATGGGTGTTTTTTCTTCTTTTTAAGGTTTTAGTTCTAATATTTCAAAATGAAAAATATAACCTAATGTAAATAAAAAGCTTTATCATAACTATTAAAAAAAAAGAACTGAAAATAGTTCCAGTTGCCTAAGTTATCAAAGAAAAGAAAGAGGCTTATGCTTTCATTGTAACCACAAATAGTCTAGAATATCATTCTCCCACTCCTAATACATATTGGTCTATAGTTAAGAACTTTTGGAGGTAACCAAGAAAATAATAATTATGATAATCCCCAACATGTATTGAGTCTTTCTAAATGCCAGGCATTCTAAGTGCTTTGGATTCATCATCTTGCGACATTCTTCTAAGGTAAATACTATTATTATCAGACCCATTTTATTTTATTTTATTTTTTAAGATTTTATTTATTTATTTATTTATTTATTTATTTATTTATTTGATAGAAAAAAAGCACACAGGGGTGGGAGGAGCAGGGAGGGGCAAAGGGAGAAGTAGAGGGACAAGCAGACTCTGCAGTGAGCCTGGAGCTGAGGAGGACTCTATCCCATGACCCTGAGATCATGACCTGAGCTGAGATCAAGTCAGATGTTTAACCCACTGAGCCACCCAGGCACCCCTATCAGACCCATTTTAGAGGTCTGATAGAGGAAACAGAAAGTTTAAATAAGTTAACCATGGTTCTCAGCTCACAAGTATCAACTCTGGGTTTGGAAACTAGGTTTGTCTAATTCTAGAACCCAAGTCCTTAGTCTACACTGCTTCTCTAACCACAAGATATTAGTAGAAATGGGATTCATACCTCCTTCCAGAGGGAAGGGGCAAACTGAATTCAGCCTTCAAGGGTAGAGCCAGTGTGGGTTAAAGGTATTGTGGATTGTTTTGCTTGCTTTCTTTATTGTTCTTAATGAGAATTTAGCTTAGCACCAAACAGTCACATACCAGAGCTTTCAATATGCAACACAGTCCACTCATGGACAAACTACATCACTGCACTGGCCACCCCCCACCCCATTCTTCACTTTAAACAGCTCTGAATTTAAAGAAAATCGACCCATATAACTCTAAGTCATATGGATTCAGACTGAACCCCAGATGGAGCTCTGGAGATAATTTGGTTTTCAGAAGCTTCTTTAAGGGCACATGGCCACCCTTGAATAGGCAGTTAACTTAGCACAGGATTTCCTGGTAATAGTGATACCTTGGACATGTGATGTGATAGATGGAGGATACTTGCAAATTCTTTGAGGTATTTCCCATTGAGAGATGAAATCTATTCCACTCCCTTTGAATCTGGGCTGGACCTAATGACTTACTTGGCCAACAGCATGAGACAGAGGGGATAATATGGAACTTCTGAGACAGTTACAGGAAGCCTTGTGGCTTGAACCCAGTCCTCTTAGAACACTCACTCTTGGAACCCAGCCACCATGCTTGAAGAAAGCCCAGGCAGTCCCAAAGAGAAGCCCAAGTAGAAAGAAACCAAGTGTCCTTGCTGTGTCCCTGGCTAAGATGCAGCACCAATGTAGACTGTGTGAGTAACCTATCTTGGAAGTAGGTCCTCCAGCCCCGGTGTCTATCTGCTCCTATTGATACTTCATGCAGTATAGATGTGTTGTCCCTACTGAGCCCTGCTCAAATTATAGATTCCTGAGCAAACAAATGACGTTTTAACTGTGACAATGGTTTGTTAAGCTACAATAGATAAATGAGCATGTGGATATTCTATTTCTTTAAAATGCCTAGAAAAAACACTCTGCAATCTCACTTAATAACCATTTTTAGTGCTGGCATTTGCATTTTGAGGGAAGAGTTTGTTTGGGCCATCCATTTGCATTTAACCTGTGGCAAAGATGTCTTTCCTGAAGCTGTACACTTTTATTTTGTTTTGCTTGTGTTTTGAAATAAGGACTATATGCTTTAAGATGAGTGTCTGGTGGGTATATCCAAATACCAGATACAATAAACTCAAATATCACCAGTGCAAAAACACAATCATTTGGACGCTATTAAGTCTGATGTGTAATTATTCAACCTGAGGGGGCTGTAATTTACTGCATTATCTATGAAGAAAGAGCTGACTCAGGAGCACGTGTGTGTTCAGGTGCAGATGTTTTTTATTAATTAAAATAATACATGTTTTTAATTAAATATATTTAATATCTGCCAATTAAGTACTAATTTTATCTATTTGTTAAAGTTTCCTAGAACAACTTTCCCTTTGGAACTACTGCTAGAGATAGATAAATATTAACTTAATTACGTGTGAGAGATCAACTACATTTATTTTTAAATACACTTAATCTTTTTACTAAGTATTGCCACATTTGTCTCAGTAGGCCTGAACTAATGTAGTTTTTCTGGAATTCTGAAGTATCCCAACCTATAAATTCATGTGAGAAGGAGCTGTTGCCGCCAAATTAGAAACAAATTAGATTAACCATTAAAAAAAAAAAAACAAAACACTGTAGGCATAGCTCTGAGTATTCAAAATCCTTTTCCACAATCTACTTTATCCATCACACTGCCAATCTGAATATTGCTGCCTCAAGAGTTTTACCATATTGGTTGACATACCATATGATTTTCAAAAGAAGCTGGAAATCCAAATGGAATGGAAAGAGATGAATCCAAATGGGATGGGAAGAGGTGCCAAGGAGAAAAATATCCTGATTTTTAAGTATTGGCATCTAATCTTTAAAAATTCAAATAGTGTAGATTTCAAAGAAACATTGCTACTAGACAAAAATCTGTAACCTCCGAGCAATCAGCAAATAGGATGAGAAAACTAAGAGGTCATTAATTGAGTGTTCTTTTCTCATATACATTAGGGAAAATGGCTCAGGGAATTTGGCTCTTCTTAATTTAGACTTTATATATTTATTTATTTATTTATTTGACAGAGAGAGAGAGAACGAGAGAGGGAACACAAGCAGGGGGAGTGGGAGAGGGAGAAGCAGGCTTCCCGCTGCGCAGAGAGCCCGATGTGGGACTCGATCCCAGGACCCCGGGATCATGACCTGAGCCGAAGGCAGACGCTTAACGACTGAGCCACCCAGGTGCCCCTAGACTTTATATTTTTAAAAAGCAATAGATGAGTCGCACATCTTCATTTTCCTGAATTGTTATATCAACATTTGATCCTGAGATGTGCAATTTGAGGAATAATTATGACCAACCACACATACTTGATTTCCCTGACCAAATATTAGGTCCCATTTGTTGAAATGTCTGAGAACTGACAATATTTTACTGGTCAAATCTCATCTCTCAAGCTTCATAGGAAGCGACATACAAACCTTTTGTTAGATAATGCAATCATAAGGCCTGGTCACTATTATTGTTCTCTATATATGCTATAACTGGGCCTTCAAAAGTTGCCTCAGAAAAAGGCTGTGTGCAAGTCATGATTATCCTCATAACCACAAGTTATACCTGACTGTTTTTTCTCTGCCATGTTGGGCTTAGGCTCTTGGAAGTCAAGGATCCTCTTGAGAAGCTGATAGATACTTCCTATGGAAAGATCAATATGTCCATAATCACAAAGCTTTCCACGTAGAGAATTCATGCCTTCCCTGACTTTCTCAGATCCCCAGGTTAAGAACCTCAGTCCTGGAGTGCCTTTATTAATTACCCTACATCTGCTCTCACAACCCAACCAGAAAAACCAGCAAATCAACCTCTCAGGAGAAGATAGGGTAAGGGATTCACAAGTTGATTCACCAAAGAGAAAAACACACTTAACCCAAAGCCATTCAGGTGACAAGCCCCACATGTGTTATTTATTTATTTATTTACTTACTTACTTATTTATTTATTTGGAAAATTTATGTTAGAATTTTGCTTTCTAAAATACTACAATGCATTCATATTTCTTTTACTATAAAACCACTTTTAAATCCTCCACTTAAAACCTTGAGTAAAACTGAACTCAAAGTTAAAAAGGCATTTTCTTTTCTGGTGGCTTTTCACACCCCAGCACTCATCAGGATTTCCCAGGTATCCTTACAGAGGAATGGATAGCAGGAAGACCAATATTCAACATCGCGTGGAACCGGGTTTGAGTCCCAGCTCTGGGCCTTACTAACTCTGCCACATTGGGCAGATAGCTTCGTGTCTCTGATCTATACCCCACAAGGCAATGGTGAAGATTAAATGAGATAGAATATGTAAGGCTCCCCCATAACTATCAGATATATAGTAGATAGTCAATAAATGATAGATATTATCTATTAAAGTTAGGCTAAAGCCATCTCTTTCTCCTCTGCTGCTATTATAAGAGTGTTTGGTACAAAGCCTGGTATATATATATATATATATATATATATATATATATATATATATACTCAATAAATGATAGTCTTAAACCCTCAAATGCCATCATCCAATGGTGCCTCCTCAGACCTCATTTTACTTGACCTGTCAGCAACATCTGACACAAGTAATCACCCCCTCCTCCTTAAATCACATTCTTCTCTTGGCTTCTAGGATACAACACTCCTATATCATTAACTATTCCTTTATAGTTTCCATTCCTGGTTTCTCTTCATCTCCTTGACCTTTATACAATGGAGCGACACAAGGCTCAGTCCTTGCACCTCTTCTCTTTTCTGACTGTGTTTAATGATAATCTGATCTTGTCTCATCATTGTGTGTGTGTGTGTGTGTGTGTGTGTGTGTGTGTGTGTTTCATTTCCAACTACCTACTCTCCATCTGGGTAATCAAAAGGCAACTCCAACTTACCATGTCCAAAACTGAGCTCCTGAGACTCCCACCCTTCACCTTCAAACCTGCTCCCCTTATAGTGTTTCTTGTCCCAGGAAATGGCAACTCTGTCCTTCCAGTGGCTCAAATCAAAACTCAAGTATCGTTCATGACTTTTCTCTCTCATTTGACATTCAGTCAGTCAGCAAATTCATGATCCTACTTCCACAGTATATCCAGAATCTACTTCTCACCTCCCCACAGCAACCACCTTGGTCTTAGCCACCATTACCTCTCACCTGAATTGTTACAGGAGGCTCATCTCTTCTCTCTGTGTTCCAGTTACCTATTGCTTGCATAACCAACCATCCCAACACATAGTGGCATTAAACAATAATCATTTTATTATGCTCATAGATTCTGTTGGTCAGGAATTCAGAAAAGACACACCAGGACAGCTCTTTTTCTGTTCTATGATATCTGGGGCCTCAACTGGATGACTCTTTTGGTTAGATAGATCTGGAACAGCTGGGCCAGAAGGATCTGTCTCCAAGATGGCTTCTTCACTCCCAGGTCTGACATCAGGGCTGGAATAACTGAAAGAAAAGACAAGTAGGGATTACCAACGTGGCCTCTCTGGCAGGAGGGCTTTAAGAGTGTTTTCTAGTAAATGGAGTAGAAATCTCGTGGCTTTGTGTGGCCTAGCCTCAGAGGTCAGCTTCACTTCTACCCTACTCTATAGGTTGAAGTAGTGACAAGCAAGCCCACGCGGTTCAAGGGGAAGGGACCTCCTCCCACCCCAACTTCTTAATGGGACAAATATCAAAGAATTCATAGACAAATTTTACCTTGCCTTCCCTTCCACCACCACCAGCAAGATTGTTTTCAACAGAACAGTCAGAGGGATCTTGTTGAAATAGAATCCAGAGATCTCACTCTTCTGCCCAAATACTTTCCATGGCTCCCATTTTATTCAAAAGACAAAATCCTTACAATGGCCTAATAAGGCCCCATGGCTTGGTCCTCTTCCACTCACCCCCTGCTCTTTTTCCCAGTGCTTAATCTATTCCAGCCACACTAGAGCAAGCAGGCCATACATCCTCCCATTTGGGGACATTCACAATTCCTCTCCTGTATGCACTTCCCAGATGTCCACATACCTGCACCCTCCCTGCCCTCAAGTCCTCACTCAAATGTTAGCTTCTCTGTGAGATATAAGCTCACGACCCTATCTAAAATTGCAAACCTTCTCACCCCCTCCCTTACTTCTTGATTGTTTCCATTAGTCCGTAACACTGTGTACACACACACACACACACACACAAATTGATTTCCAATCTCTTATCTGTTTCATCTTCTAGAATATAAGCACCATGTGGGCAGGGATTTCTGTCTTATTTATAGCTGAATCCCCAGCACCTAGACCAGAGCCTGTACATAGTAGGTGCTCGATAATATTTGTAGAATGAATAAAGACCACCTATTTGTGTTAATCTATTGTTTGTAAGAATCTCATTTCAGTTTATTTTGTTTGCTATTTCAATTGCTATTTGCTTTCCATATGCCTACTTCTTTAAAATATGGGGAGAGCCCCACTTAATGTGATATACAGGCTTCTTTGTAAATTTCAAAGTGTACAACCTCTTACTGATTAATTTATAGGTCTCTTAACCTTTGTTGGAGAACGTGGCTACTATTCATTGTCCTCTTTAAAAATCACCAAATCACTAGATTATTTTGTATGACCAGGTAGCTACATGCTTTTATACTGACATCCAGATACTATATATACTCTAGGCCTGGGGTCAGGGAACATGCTTTAAGCAAGTGGAACTTTTTAAAGGAAATGAAAACAAATTAAATATCACTGACGCATCCTGATGATTCCTGCCTCTTAGTAGGAGATGAAACATACCTGGATTAGAGAGAAAATGACAAATACCTCAGGGTATATAAGCCTGTCATCTGGTTTTAATAAAACTCTGCATTCTTAGGGTTGAATGTCCAAATTTTCCCCTACCAATGTCCCTGTATATAAGATGATTTTTAAAATATCATTTAACAAACGTTTACATCACACTACATGCTAAGAACCTTACAAATACTACTAACTCACTTGTTCCTCACAACAAATTTATGAGTTTGATACTCTTACTCTATCCCATTTTTTAGATGAGTCAACTAAACATACAGAAATTAAGTAAATTTGCCTAAAATTAAACCTCTAGTTAGTAGTGTAGGCTGGCCCCAAGTTCTGTGTTTTTATCACTAGAAAAAAAAAATGCCTTTGTCTCAAACATCTTACTGTGAATATTTGCAAAATCACATAAAAATTAAAGGAGTTCTACAGTAAATATTCATATGCCTACCACCTAGATTCTCCAATTGACATTTTACTATATTTGTTTTATTGCATGTCTATCCATCTATCCATTCTTCTATCCACCTATCAATCCTTATGTTTTATGCATTCCAAAGAAAGTCATAGAATCCGTACACTTCACCCCAAATCCTTCTGCATGCATATCATGTGGCTTCAATAGTTGTCTACAATTCTTTTCTTTCCCCTTTTGAGGTAAAATCTACATATAATGAAATGAACAAATCTGAATTACACCACTCAGTAAATTTTGACCTACATTGCCTTTTGATTGTTCTTATTGGGAAAAGTTTCATAATATAGTTTTGACTGTGGAAAGATGTTATAAAACTGTCCACTTAACATTGGAGAGTTTAATCTCTGGACAAAATGTAACCAAACTAAATGAGAGTTCATCCACCCGGTGTGCAGCAAGCCAAGAAAAACTGACACGGAGCTTGCCTGTGAAGGAAGATGGGCTATATATTGGGTGGTGTCACCCAGAAGAACAGGGAGCTAAGGCTCAAAAATCCCAAGCTCCCCAATGGTGCACAAGTCAGGGTTTTTAAGCACAAAATTGGGGGCAGGTGTCTTCTGAGAAGGTGGACACTGTTTATCGGAGGCCCATGAAGTCATGTTAATAGATGTTACCTACTTGCTTCTGGTGCCCCTCTTCTGGTCCTACAGAAGTGTATTGCCTCTCAAAAGACTTGGAATCTGAAAAATACCTTTGTTCTTCATGTTGGATATTCTATTAGGTACATCTGGTGCCCGTTTGTTCAGGATAGTGCTGCCTGTATGTGCTCAAACTAACTACTTGTACATGCATAAGCTAGTGAGGTTGCATTTCTGTATGTTTCTTTGAATGACAAAGAAGCATTCCTATCTCTTGAGCCTGGGTTTGCATGTCCCCTGGCTGGTCCATTCATGCGTGGGAATGATATCACCCCTATGTTCATTCTTCCATTTGAACTAGCAAGATGAACTTATCATCAACTGATATAGCCAGCAGCTTCAAAAAGAAGCAAGTAATGTGTAAATTGGCATCTCGTGAGGTAAAGGAAGGGCTCAACAGAAGGCTTGTCTAGAGAAACTCCCCCATTGTACACATAGAATTCCAAAGGGATCAAGAGTCATTTTCCTTTTTTGACCTTAGTATGATCCATCTGGCAGAAAGGGAATTTAGTTTAGAAATCCCTATAATTCCACTCCATTTTTGTCTTCTTACAGATGGAGGAATGAAGGTCAACAAAGCTAAGTGATTACCTCCAAGTTCACACCAGTGTGAGGACCCCTCCTCAGCCACACACTGCTAAAGCAAATAGCTAGGGGCCACAGTATTTGAAGACTTAAAATGATATCTGTTATTTCAAATTCATTAGCTTCCCCTTTAAAAATTAATATCTCAAAATGGCATTTGTCTAATGTAAGAAGTAAAGGTGTGCAGCAAGCCAAGAAAAACTGACACGGAGCTTGCCTGTGAAGGAAGATGGGCTATTTATTTCCTAATTCCCAAAATAAAAGCCACACGTGGAAAGCTTTTTTTTTTTTTTGCGTATCTGAGAACAGCATGTCAAAGAAATCAATATTAATTAGAGTGAATGATTGCTACCACATGTGTTTATGCTTTTTTAAAATAGTATTGTTAGTCCTCACAATGGGTTTTCGAATTTCACACGTAAGGATTCAAGGTTTGAAGAGGTCAGACAATCACTCACATGGCTGGTAAGTAGTGGAACCAGGATCATCTGACTCCTAAGGTCACATAACCTGTTGCCACACCCCACAGCCCTGCTGCCCTAATAAGCTGAATCATCACATAGAGATCGGGAGTAGGGCTTCCTGTTGGCACTGTGTAGGCTTGAATTCTAACTTCACATTGGTAGCTCTGTGACCTTGAGCAAGGGCATAAAAAAAATCCCTTTGTGCCTCAGTTTTCCCATCTGGAAGTGAGGGCCAGTTGCCCACAATAGTAAATGGCTTGACAGCAAACTCGTCACTGGTTTCCTTCCCTTCCCTATCTCATTCCCCTCTCTACCAGTGCTTCCTGGGGTCACCTTCTAGATAAGCAACTTGCATTTGAATCCTTTCCTCAGGGTCTGCTTCTGGGGAACCCGAAATTAAGACAATGGTTTCTTAAAAACTTAACCAATTCTTTGCCCTTTTAACCCTCAGCAACCAGTACCCAGATCCTTATAACTGTACAATCAACCTATATTCAGGATCTTACTGAATCCGTACATCAATGCTGTAAAGCAGACAGAATGACTGTTATTGGCCCATTTTAGGGATGAAAAAACCAGGGCTTAGAAAAATAATGAGACCAAAGCCACATGGATGATGGGAACAGAGCCAAACAACAGTCCCAGACATTCTGACTCTAAAGTTCAAGGATGTCTCAAAGGACTGGCTGCAGCAAACATTTATCCAGCCCTTATTCAGTGCATAACTCCATCAACTGCTTCTAGCAAGAACATGTGGGAAGTGAAAATGATCAAGGCATCTTTCCTTCAGTAGTTTAATTCACAAGGAAAAAGAGTGCTATTTTTGTTATTACACTTACTCAGAAGAACAGCTTTAGGGGTCAGTCTTAGTAAATTAAAAAAAAAAATCCACAAGATTCTAAAAGCCTTGAAAAATGTTAATTTCTACCCTAGCTGTCCATAGTCAGATAGCAAAGTGATTTTACATGGTACGTCAGATAGCACAACTTCCTATAAATCTTTCTTTTAAAATCATTTACCTTTGTCTTCACATCCTTATGTTATATAGCGTATGTATTCCTCAAAATTACCTTTTCCTGAGCCCTTAATCAACCTCAAGTTCATTTTCGAACACTTAATATCATGAACGCTTGCTTCCAGTCAGTTCACTTCTTGGTTCCTTTCCTGAGCTTGCTCAAAGCAATGACATTGATGACATGGTAGGAGCTCTGGGGTTCTTGCAATATAGCATGTTTCTCAGTTACCTACTCCATCAAGTTATTCCTAAAGAAAGTAGGCTCCAGATCGTCTCAAACACTTGAATAATAATGGCAGAACTGATCTCAAATCTCAGAGAAGCACGTTATCTCATTTTCCAGATCTTATTGACACATTTCTCAATAGACAACTGAGACTTGAATAGGTGTCCTCACTTGCCCAAGACCTCAACATGGCCAATCCAGAGCAAGACACACTTCTGTCCACTGCCAGTTTCTAGCACCACTACACACTGCCTTTCACATCACAGATGTGACAAACTCCATAGGAGCTCTTGGCACGAACACCTTTTTGCCAACTCATGCAAATAATTTGGGGCACCGGGAAAAATCCCACAACTGATATACCTCAGGATTTGGTTTGTTAGTTATGCAAAAGGGGCTGGCATTTTATTTAAAGGGCCATGCTTGCCACTGGCCAATTCTTTTTTTTTTTCTTCTTAAGTAAATTCTATGCCCAACGTGGGGTTTGAACTCATGAACCCTGAGATTAATTGCATGTTCTACTGACTGAGCCAACCAGGTGCCCCACCACTGATAAGTTCTTAGCAAGACCATTGATTCAGGTGACTACAGACTGAAAACAGAAGTACTCCACATGGTGGCATTAGAAAATGACTCAAAGTCTGAAAAAACCAGGTCATGAACAGCAGGAGTTTGTTGTTGTTGTTGTTGTTAAGTGTAATTAATCTTTACACCAATCAGACAACTCAGATCTTTCACCCATTCATTATTTAAGGGCTCAGAAACTGATGGCTAAAAATTCCTAATCTACTTAGTTGGTTGATATAGGAGTACAGATAAAAACTAGTCAAGATTAGGGGCACCTGGGTGGCTCAGTCATTAAGCATCTACCTTTGGCTCAGGCCATGATCCCAGGGTCCTGGGATGGAGCCCCGCATCGGGCTCCCTGCTCAGTGGCAAGCCTGCTTCTCCCTCTCCCACTTCCCCTGCTTGTGTTCTCTCTCTCACTGTGTCTCTCTCTGTCAAATAAATAAATAAAATCTTTAAAAAAAAAAAAAAGCTAGTCAAGATTAGCCTTTCTCTTGGAGAAGTTACTTTTTTCTACATTGTATGTCACATGATAAGAAAAATTAATCAGATAATTATAGACCATGGATATTATCAGATTTTTTGGAAGCAAAGAAATAAGTTGTTGTTGGTGGGAATGCAAGCTGGTGCAGCCATTCTGAGAAACAGTATGAAGGGTCCTCAAAAAGTTGAAAATAGAACTACCCTATGACCCAGCAATTGCACTATTGGGTATTTACCCCAAAGATTCAAATGTAGTGATCCAAAGGGGTACGTGCACCCCAATGTTTATAGCGGCAATGTCCACAATACCCAAACTATGGAAAGACCCAAGATGTCCATCAACAGATGAATGGATAAAGAAGATGTGGTATATATATAAAATGGAATATTATGCAGCCATCAAAAAAAGAAAAACGAAATCTTGCCATTTGCAAGTGGATGGAACTAGAGAGTATTATGCTAAGCAAAATAAGTCAATCAGAGAAAGACAAGTATCATATGATCTCACTGATATGAGGAATTCTTAATCTCAGGAAACAAACTGAAGGTTGCTGGAGTGGTGGGGGGTGGGAGGGATGGGGTGGCTGGGTTATAGACATTGGGGAGGGGGTGTGCTATGGTGAGTGCTGTGAATTGTGTAAGACTGATGAATCACAGACCTGTACCTTTGAAACAAATAATACATTATATGTTAAAAAGAAAAAAAAAAAAAGAAGACAGTAGGAAGGGAAAAATGAAGGGGGGATATCAGAGGGGGAGACGAACCATGAGAGACTATGGACTCTGAGAAACAAACTGAGGGTTTTAGAGGGGAGGGGGGTGGGGGGATGGGTTAGCCCGGTGATGGGTATTAAAGAGGGCACGTATTGAATAGAGCACTGGGTGTTTTACGCAAACAATGAATCATGGAACACTACCTCAAAAACTAATGATGTAATGTATGGTGATTAACATAACATAATAAAACAAAAACAAAACTAATGATCATAACAATAAAATAAAATTTAAAAATAAAAAATAAAAGAAATAAGTTGTTATGGTATCATATTCTTGGTGAATGGGTTGTTTGGAGACAGTATACTTATTTTTCCAAGGAGAAAAAGGTTTTCATGGACAATAAAATAATATGTGCTGCCTTCCACAGAAACAAGATTCCAGCCAGGAAATGTTAGTAATGTTCAACTAATCTCTTTAAGGACACATCCTGGGGGTGCCTGGGTGGCTTAGTCAGTTAAGCCTCTAACTTTTGATTTTGGTGCAGGTCATGATCGCAGGGTCATGGGATTGAACCCTGGGTTGGGCTCCATGCTAGGCATGGATCCTGCTTACGATTCTCTCTCTCCCTCTCTGTCTGCCCCTGCCCATCCCCACCCCATCTGTTGGCATGCATGTGCTCACTCTCTCTCTCTCTAAAAAAAAAAAAAAAGACACATTTTGTCTTCAAAGGCCAGCAAAAGATGAACCAGGTTATAGGCTCCTAAGATGCTCTTGACATGCATAAAATGTGTGTGGTTTTATAGAGTAACAGGCAGAGAAAGGGAGGAGAAAAGCAAGGAGAATAGGTATGTGCAACCACGAACCAAATACTAATAAACACATAGAGAAGGAACACAACTGGATCCTTGGCAAGTTTCTCTCTTTCTAGGTAGCAGGGCCTTCTGCTTCTTCATGTTGCTAAAAGTCAGGCACTGTTTGGCCTTGCTTCACAGAACACGAGTTTTGGGTGCGGCCCAAGTACGTAGTTCAGCATCACTGAGGTGCAAGAAAAAAATAGATTCACTTTGATTCAAAGAGAAAAACCATTGTTTGTAATCCAAGTTCAGTCCACTGAGCTCAGCCAAATGACTCCTAGAACCACATTTTGTGCACTTCCAAAAGCCCCGCCCTTGTTAAAACTTACCTATGAGTCACTGGCTGCCTGGCGTGGTAAAGAAATACCACAGTGCACACCTCACCTAGTCAAAGCACAACTCTGTTGTTGGTTCATTCCCATGCAGATTAAGAGATTCCTTTTGATTTGGGGTTGTAAATTAAAAATTTCAGAATCACCTGAATAAGTTTGCTTCATTAAATCTTCCACAGTAGATACAGGAAAGACTTTAAAATTACCAACCATATGACCACAAATCACTGTGAATCACTGAATGTGGGTGCTCCCAAAGATCTGTTCTTCACCCAGCTTCCAAGGGCCTTTTGAAAACACACATCTGATCACATTCTTAAGCCACAGATTTTCTTAAACTCATCAGTGGTTACCTTGTTAGGATCAGGGCTGAAATCCTAAACTTGATTTATGAGCTCTCCATAACCTCCCTGGGCTGTTCATTCATTCATTCATTCATCAAATATTTATTGGATATCTACTACATATCTGACATCATTCTAGGCACTGATGTACTATCAATGGACAGAGTGGATGGACTCCCCCCATGCCCCAGAAATGACCCTTGACCATGCCTGCCCCCTCACTGTCCATGCCTACCAAATACTGTGCCCTCTCCCCATTTCCCACAGTTCTTCAGGCTCTTCCTTCTGCTGGGAACATTGTGCCTGGTAAACTCCTACTGATTATTCAGATCTCATTTTAAACACTGTCTTCTTTAGGAAGGTCTTTCTCTTTTCCTAAACTAGGTCAGATTCCCAACCTGTCCATCCCACAGCACTCTTATGTATTCATCATTTCCCTTTTTGTAAGTATTTGTTATGTGTCTGTATTTCCATCTAGACCAGGGGTTGGCAAAATTTTTCTCTAAAGGGCCAGATAATAAATACTTTCTCAGCTCTGTGGGCCATACAGTCTCTGTCCCAACCATTCAATTCTGCCGTTATAGCATGAAAGCAGTCATAGACAATACATAAACAAATGGGTGTAGCTGTAGTCCAATAAAACTTTATTTATAAAAGCAAGTGGTGAGCCTGATCTGGCCTGTAGACCACAATTGGCTGACCTCTGAACAACAGAATTTCCGGTGGTAATGGAAATGTTGTATATCTGCTCCCTTTCATAAGGTAGCCACCAGCCACATGTGGTTATCGAACACTTGAAACGCAGCTAGAGTAACTGAGGATCTAAGTCTCTAAATTTATTTAATTGTAACTATTTAAATTTAAATGTAAATAGCCACATGTGGCTGGTGATTATTTTTTGGATAGCACACACACACAGACCATGAGGTCAGAGGCTGTGACCCCTTTGGTCATCACCATGTCACTTGGACCTAGCACAGCAGCTGGCACAGGGTAGGTAGTCAATATTTATTTGCTGAATGAATGAATAAACAAATGTATAAGGATGGGATGACTTATCAAACTTCCTGCTTGCTTTTTACCACTGCTATACACTTGATGAGATGTTGCCACTGAATACTTCTTACTCTCCAGTCCTGAAATATTATATTTTTGTATGCAAATTTTATCTCCCCATTAGCCCATGAGCTCTATAAAGATGGGGTTATAAGAGAGACTCCCTGAATGATTCTCCTGGTGTCCAATACAGGTACATGCCCATGGTAGCCAGCCTTCCTACAGAGTGTTTGCAGCTACCAGTACTTACCTGGAAAGGGAAAAAATTCAGCCCTATAGCTATTTTATTTCTGAAATATGTTTCAATATATCCCAAAGGTCTAAATTCAAGCTTTTCTGCTTCAACTTTGTTATTGTAAAGTTGAGAAATTCAACTTTGCCCTGACCTGTCCTGCCTTCCCCAAGCAACTGTGGGGAAGTTGCTTAATGCCGTATGTCTCTCTTATTAAGTAAAGGTAATTCTAGTTCTATTACAGTTGTCCACCACCTACCTCTTAAGAATATCATGTAAATAAATAAGAACATGGTCATAACTCTTTGAGCACCTCAGAGAGAAGCACTCTTCTTACATGGCACATTATAAATGATCAACAAGATAATAGATGGTAGTGATTCTCAGTGATATTAAATTACTGGTATATTGTTTTCTTTGGTTTATCGGGATAACTCAGTAAAAGCTTTGTGTTCCTCAAGTAAGCCAGCTGGTTGTAAATAGAAGAATACAATCATTGCAGGGTGGTGAAGGACAGCCATTTTGTTTGAATTATGTCAAATTGATTTTAGAGCCTCCCCTCCAGCTGTCATCCCAAGTAAGATCTAAGGATCCTCCAAACCTTTCTGCCCTGTATTCCTCCTGCAGTTCTGATAATGAGGCATCCCAATGAAGGCACACCTTTCTTTCACTACTATCTGAAACAGAAATTCTAGCTTACCTTGCCATAGAAGGCTCATTCAATGCCGGTGGGCTCCATACATCTCATCTCCAAGTAGGTAACACACGAGGTCCAGCCAGAGGTCCATGCGAGGTTCTGTTTCCACCCACCAACAAGTGCCCATGCTGGTCCTCCTGTCCTAGAAGGTCCTCCTCCCCTCTCCCAGCCTTTCCCAAGCTTGGCTCTCTCCCTCTCATTCACTCATTCCTACAACAGATATTCATTGAGCACTCTACTGGGGGACTCTTTACATCCCTCCAAGCAATCCTGCCCTTTATTTTGAATCCTTCATTTCCCAATCTGGGTGTATCCTGTGGAAGCCTATGGCTCTCTTGATGGGCTGTCCTGACCTATTAGCTACCTTTTCAGATGGTGAAGAGGAAAGCCAAGACAGTGGGAAACAAATTTAACCTCACAAGAACTGAACTTGTTCATCAATAGAAAAAAAAAAAAAAAAGGATTGAAGTAGCTATGTATAAAGATCTTATCCCCTGAAAAATTCCATCTTTATAATCTTGTCTCTCTTTCTCTCTGATGTCTGTGGCCACTGAAGCCTAAATCATATAATATACAGAGATGCTCAATGAATCAAGAATTTCATTTCCGTTAATTTTCTGGCATAAACTTCCCAGATTTAAATTTGAATTTTGGTCAGCCCAGATGGGTCCTGATACACATGTTTCCTTAGGGAGCTGACAATTCTTAGACTTCTCCCAAACATATCTAAGCAAGGGCTAGAAACAAAAACATTTTAATAGAATCCTTATAGTAAGTATTCATTAACATAATAATAGGTGTCATAATAAATGAGCCACCAAATCTCAATGGCATAACCCAATAGAAGTTTATTTCTCAGTTGTAGTAGGTCTAATTGACAGTGATAGGAAGCTGGAGGAGAATGTGGTGAGGACTCTGCTCATGCAGTTATTCAGAGAATCAGACTAACAAAATTTCTGCAATCTTTAATGTGTGGCTTTCAAGGTCACCTTGGCTATCAGCATTCAGAGGGCAACAGGAGAAAAAGAGAAAGAAATGGATAACGAGAGAGGCTTTTTTTATGGGCCAGGCATGAAAGCGGCACATTTCGCTTCCACCCATTTCACATTGGTCCACATTCAGTCACATGGCCATTTCTGTCTGCAAGGGATGAGGGCAATGTAGCACAGCTGGGAGGAAGAGTAAAGAGAAATGGGTTTGGTGAATAGCCAGTCTTTGCCACACTGGACAAACAACAGGGTTAAAATATTTGAAATATTTGAAAGGCCTGAGTGCAAGATAATGAAAGCTATTATTTTACAAGTGATCCTTTATTTTCTGTCCTTTTATTAAATGACTTGTCTTCTGAAAATATTATTGTAACACAATGTGGTGAGTATAATGTTGGTGTTATGCCGTGAGAACATCGAGCCTGGATCTTTTTACGAAGTGAAACAGCCAGAGCTGGTCTTAAACAGGGGCTATTAGGCAAGCAAAGGGTATGTGTGTGTGGTGTGGGGAGGGGAGGGGCAGTAGCAGAAGACAGTTATGGAAGGGAGTAGAAACTGAAGAAATTACAAGAAAGTGGCGGCATGAGAAAAGTTGTGGAGGAGATAAAATCAGGGTGTGAAATGAAAGTTTAATGTTGCTTAAGCAACAAATGCAAGGCAGGAAACGGGAGGACTTGAGGCAGGTCATTTCGGTGCTAAGAAACTTAGCTTTATGCTGAAAACCAACACTTCCCAAAAAGAGTTTTGTCATGGCCTGGGTAGATTTATATGAAAGATGAAAAATACATTTGAATTACATGTGCTGGATTTCCCAAAGTTAAATGGTTTTTCACTCCATTATTTTAATAGTATTCATTAAGCTGATTCAATGAGCAAGTATTTATTCAGCACCTACCATGGGAAGCTGTGTGCTAGCAATAGGGAATAACAGTGAAGAACAAGAAAGATGGCTCTTATATCCTAGCTTTTGTAAACTGCGAATACCCAAGAGACACAGAGGTATATAGCCTTTCCAAAACCCTTTCTGTTAATGGCCATCTCTAGGGAGCACTTTGGAAACTCCGTGACAAATGGATTTTAGAGCTAAAGTTACCTAAGTAGCTGCAGATTGGAGGAGTCAGGATGGAAAAAGGAGAGCATCCAGGAAGTGATAGGGTGATTGCAGTGGTCCCGGGGATGGGTTGATGAGTATCTCCCCTGATGCTTCCAGTTCTAAGTTGGGGATCTTTCTCTCCATCCATTCCTACTGCCCTTATCCTTCCTGCCCTCATCTTTCAAGCCCTTGGTCAAAGACGTTCTCATTCATGAAGCCTCCCCTACCTTTTCTAGCCAAGGTTAGATACAACCTTATCCCAGTTCCCATGGAACCCTGAACATCTCTCTGTGGTAATAGCTGTCAGCCTTTAGTCTGTCTGTGGGCGCATCCTGGCAGATGCTCCTGGCAGAGCATTTGGTAACATGGGCACTCAGTAAGGCCTGGTTTAGTGTTGAAATAGAAGAAAACAACAATAACGAGGTACACTTGAGGCTGGAGTTTGAAGACTGTGTGGAAAAAAAAAAAAAGTTTTAACCTAAGTTGTCACATGTTCATGTATCTCAGTGGCCTGAACAATTTGAGTTGGCTGAGCAACTGTTTCTTTTACAACAGCTATCCTCCTGGAATACACTAGATAAGAGGTTTCCACTTGGCTTTTATCATGTAAAAAAAAAATCTAGTTTGCCAGTAGTTAATGATTAATTATACCAGGTGTCTGTAGAAGTCAGAAATAAAGTTAGTAAGGTGCTTATGCCCAAATTAAACATGACTGTAAACATATAGAACCAAATGATACCTCTGAGCAGAAGAGTCTCACCTATTTGTGACAAGATGATAGGACTTAGACCAAACTGAGACATAAGAGTTTCATAAAGCATCTCTAAACATTTATACCTACCAAACACATGATATAAGGCTGTGGTTAAAGTACTCATTTGTTAATATCCCCAGACAACTTTCAGGCATGAAGTACCTTCCAAATAAGGTGGAATTGTTACGCTCATCATTCTTGTATCATTCCACTTTTATGAGCTTTCAGGCTGTATCATTTGTATAATTGACATTCCAGAGTATTTTAGAAGAGAAATAAATGGGAACTTGGGAATCAATAAAACACTCAAATATTTTAGAGTAAAAGTAAGAGTTCTACTGAAGAAAGAGCTGCTTTGAATTTTATTACCTTAAGGATGATAATTTTTTTTAAAAAAGAAAAAAATATATATATACTAGCCATACACACACACACACAAGCAATAAATAAATGTTTCTTCATTTGCTGTATGTCCTTAAGACAATTCCAGGTACTTTACATGGTTGTATTTTTTTAATTTTTACCAGTTATGCTTGTTTTACTGCTAAGATGGTCCATGGAAGCTCTTCATGGCACCATTGTGGAAATGGTCTCCCCTCCCATAGATTTTTAACCAACTCCCACATTTGAGTACAACCTAATCACTGGAATAAGTGTCCTTTTTGATATCATTCACAGTGGTTCTGTTTCTCTGCTCAAAACCTAGCAACTACAATGTAGGTAGACACTCAATCCCAAAATGCCAGTATCCTCGGAAGTTTTTGTTCTACCCAGGAGACCTCAGAGGAGGTCTACCCAACTCTCATAATGTGGAAAATTCTGCATACATTCCACTTCAGAAAGGAAGATGGCCCTCTCCTTATCCCCAGTGCTCTAAATTCCCTTTAGCATTTTGTCATCCCAGAGACTATCTTACTCCCAGACTTCCTATCCCCATAGTGACCAAAACCTGACAGTTTCTTCAAACTCATCTTGGCTCTTCTTTCCATGGACCAACCCAGCAGGATAATGGAATGTGCCGTGTTCCATGGGCTGCCTCAGTCTGAAAACAAAAGCTTGCTTGTGAGTGGGTGGTTAATCTACAGAATTAACTTGATTCTAGATTTGCTCATCCCTTTTTATCCCACTCTGAGGACTAGAGCAGAACAAAGGCCTGCAGCATGTTTGGGGTTTTTGTTTGTTTTTCAAAATTCTGGGGGCAGGGGGGGAATGCTACTGAGACTGTCCGTGTCCTTCTGGTCAAGATAGTCACATGTGCCCCCTCCCACCCCCTCAGGGGCACTGTTCTGGGAATTATACCATCTCTTCCCTTAATCTCCAGTTGTCCTTAATCTATTGGGTACTTTCTTCAATTCCTAAATATGCTATTTCTTTATTTGCAAAAAAGCAGCTCCCCTCACTATTAGTACCTAAAGCCACCACCTCCTGTCTGTCCCATCCTTCACCATCACACTTCTTCAGTGAGTAGTCACCACTCCAAGGCCTGTTGCCTCCACACCCCCTTTCTCCTTAAATCCTGCTGTCCATAAAACCACTCAGAAAATAGGTGGATAAAATCACTTGCTGAAGTTTCCTTGTGAGCGTGCCCATATGCAATGTTTTTCCTCAGCTCCAGTGTCCCAATCCTCTGCCTCTCCTCCCCCTTGAACCTCCCACTGCTTCATCCTTCACACTTGCTGTCTCCCAGTGGATTCTCCTCCACCTGCTTCTCCATATATGTAGGTACTGGCCAGGGCTCCACAGATATTCTTTCCCTTTCTTCCCAAATATTTTAGTCTAACAGTTTGATCTGTCTTCTCTATTCAGAAGATTTCATGAAAATCATAACATTTCATGAGTACTTATTCTGTGGCAGGTACTTTGCATATATTATCTCATTTAATTTTCAAGTAACCCTTAGGAGCGCCTGGGTGGCTGAGTCGGTTGGCCGGCCGACTCTTGGTTTTGGCACAGATCATGATCTCACAGTCCAGAGATGGAGCCCTGTGACCTGTGCTGGTCACGGGGAGTCTGCTGGAGATTCTCTCCCTCTGCCCCTCCCCCCACTCATGCTCACTCTGTCTTAAATAAATAAATCTTAAAAAAAAAAAAAACCTTATTAGCTCCATTGTACACTTGTGGCATTTGAGGGCAAGAGAAATTAAAGGACTTGCCAAGGTCATCCAGTCAGCAAATGAAAGTGTCAGGATTTGAACCCAGGTAGTCTCATGGCTGCTGAAGAGCTCTCCACCATTCAGCTCTTCAAGACTGGGCTCAAATTCCACCTCCTTCAGGAAGCCTCTCCTGAGCACCCATTTGTGGCACCCTTATGACATTTATTTTTTGCTCTATGTTATGGTCATTTTTGCTCACTCCTCTTCCCGCTCCTACCCCACCTCCCACATACACCATAACATTATCAATTCTGGGAGAAAGGGACTGTATTTCTTAATTTCATATCCCCTCAAATGTTAGCATAGGACTTCTAAAATAGGCAGCCAGCGAAAGACCTGCTAATTTGAATGGAAGACTCGTCACCTGTAAAAGTGGGTCCTCCCAGCATGCCCCAACACCCTGTTTATTTCCAGATGTGACAGGAATGCAGGAAGTGAACAAATCTCAGGGTGTCGCAGTGTTGCAAATGAGCAGGCACTCTAGGCTAGGTGGCTCAGGATCTGTTTATTTTCAAGGCTGTGAAAGAAAAGGTAGAACAGAGAAAGAAAGTGCATTATGGATTCCCACGCTGTGTCAGCCTTTGGCCAGCAAACTTATTAAGCAATATTTTAATGCTTCATTTACTTTGAAAAGACAAAATCTCATATTTCAGAATAACTATCCAACCCCAGATTGAGAAACCTTTCCCAAGAGGTATGATGGACTTCAATTTTAAATAAAGGGATGTAATAAATGAGTCACTTTCCATCTGTTAAGAAAGACCTATATATTTCCAGATAACTTTGTTCTCCATCAAGGTATCTCATTTTCTTTCTGCCAAATAAAAGTACATTAAATTAAATTAAAATAAATAAATCAAGTTATATGAGAAAAAGTAGATATTGGTTTGAATTGATGGACATTGTTGAACATTTCTTCTTTATGTTATAACTTTCTTCCAGAACAAGTCACAGGGACAAAAAAACTAGTTACACAAGCCCAGGCTGTGCACCCAACTGAGAGTGTTACTTGCATCTAGGTAGACTATTCTGTGCAGTGCAGGTTTGCCTCAGAGCCATTTCAAGAAAAAAGTTCCCATGGATTTCAGGGGAAATGTGCTGCTTGATTTGGCCAAATATGGAGCTCAGAAATGGAAAAAAGGAAAATCTTCAGCTTATCCTCACAGGATGACCTGGCAGTGTATCTCTTTACATGTGCCATCTTAGCCATCTTCTAAGTCAACCAAAGTGGTTAATTTGTGAGCAGGTTAAGTGATGTTTCTGGAAGTCACCTGTATCGGGTCCCTTTCACTCAATCTTCTTCATCTATGGTGCCCTTAAAATCAGTGGGTCTCCAAATTCTGTCTCAAACCTACTGTTCTTCTCTCTTCATAATTTGTCCTTTATCTCATTCACCTTCAATCATGGCTTAAACTATGCCTCATAGCAGTTGACTCCGTTTCAACCAGAGCCTCTCTTTTCCTGCATCTCTAACTGCCTGGCAAATAGTCCCACTTCTGTGAGCCATAACCACCTCCAATTCAGTCTTCCCCCCATTAGCAGCCCCCCCTTCTAATTCCCTCTGTCTTCTTATCAATAATAACAAAATGCTCCTTGCAGATACTTTCCATTTCCCTCTTCCTTGATGTTGTACATTACCAGTCACAAAAGTTCATCAAATCCTCCTTCATGAGGATCTCATTCCCTTTTCCTGGAATCTGACAAATCAAGGAAAGAAGGAAGCCAATGGTGTGTCCCCATGATGTGAAAGGAGCCAAGAGATGGTTCCTAACTGGGTTAGGAGGTCACTTGGAATGCAAGACACAGATGTAGTCCAAAGGTTAAGCACAGAACAAAGCCAAGGATAGGAGCCAAAGCTGACACCAGAATAGTAAGAACAGCTGTCCATCAGACCTACAGGACAGGTGGGAGGACATAGCGAGAAGGAGGTCAAGAAGTCAGGAACCAAGGACCCGGTCTGTTTTGTTCATCTTTGAATCCCCAGAACCTAGCACATAGTCAGCTCACAGTAGGCACCCAATGAATGCCCTATAATCCCAAATACAAGGCATTGTTTATAACCTCTCATTCAAGACCTCATATTAAGCAATGCTCTCTCACTGTCATTATTTAAGACACCAGGTAATGTTTGGGGAAGACATATGAGACAAGAGCAACATCCATCCACATTAATTTAGAGTATCTAGAGAAGCAACCTGATAGAATGCATAAATAAGGAGGCAAGGAATTTTAATAAGATTTAATAATATCTCATGGGGGTTTTGACTTAACAACTCACGTGTTCAATGTCATTATAAAAAGGCTTTTTAAAAATTGCTTTAAAAACAAGTGATGTAGACATAAGAAATACTCATCTACAGACAGAGTTTTTTGATTGTCATGTATCTTGTGGCTTGGGATAAAACTTGCAGTGACTAAGCCACATGGAGATTTCCAAAATACTGCAGCTCAAAAAACATAGGGGAAAGGAAGGTGACATACTCTAGAAAACTGTGTTGATGGAATTAAACAGTGTTTATAGTGGCAACAAAGATTATGACAGTAGCAAAAACAATGCTTCTAATTAATAAGATTTTATATAATGCATCATTCTAAATATATATGTGTAAGTTAAATTAATGCATTAAATATTAGTAGACATTTGACAATTTCCTGTAAGTCACTAAAAGTTATATATTCCAAGTGGTCAAAACACTTCTCATTGAGAAATGCGGAATCTGGACATTGCATTATGATTGTTGAGTGAAATAATGAATTAATGTATAAATACTTATTAAAGACTAAAAATTAATCTTATCCTTAGGAATAATTTACTCATTAATCCACTGAGCTAATATTGGTTATGTTACTATGTGCAAATCAGTTAAACAGGAATCAGAATGGTTTGGTACTAAAAGTTATGTTCCACTGGAATATTGACACTTAATATAAAGAAAGAAATACTTCCTGTAACTTTCTGTTATAAAAAATTTCAAACACACACAAAAGTGAAAAAATAATGTAACAAATATTCATATGACCTCCACCTAGATTCAACAGTTGTTCTTTTTTAAGAGAGAGAGAGAGTGGAGAGAGGGGCAGCAGGAGAGGGAGAGAGAGACTCATAAGCAGGAACCACACTTAGCACGGAGCTTGACATGGGGCTAATCTCACAACCCTGAGACGATGACCTGAGCCAAAATCAAGAGTGGACACTTAACCAACTGAGCCACACAGGCGCCCCATAGACTCAACAGTTATTAACATTTTCCCAAAGTTGTTTCATAGATATATTTTATTTTTGATGGACCATTTGAAAAAAAATTACAGGTGTCATAACATTTAATTCCCCTAATACTTCAGCATGCACTGAAGTATTTCCTCATATAACTGTAATACTACTATCACTCCTAACAAAATGAACAATAATTTCTTAATAAGATATATATCCAGTCCATATTTGGATTTATGCAGTTGTTAAAAATATGTATTTTTTAACCAAGTTTTTACAACAAAACAGGATCCAATGAAAGAACACACACTGCATTGGTTTATGTCTTTTAAGTCCCCTCCACCACCCCTCTTTTTTCCTTCTTTTGTCCAGGTTTATTGAGGTATAATTAACAAATAAAAATATATATATTCAAGATGTAAAGTGTTATTTGATATATGTAAACATTGTGAAATTATTACCACAGCCAAGCTAATTAAACATCCATCACCTCACCTGGTTACCACTTTTTGTGTGTGGTGAGAGTGTTACTAACTGTAGTAACCATGCTGTACATTAGATCCCAGAACTTAATTCATCTTATAACTGAAGACTTACATACTTTGGCCAACATCTCCCAATTTCCCCTATTTCCTGTCCCTGGTAACCACCATTCTACTCTCTGCTTCTGTGAGTTCAGCTTTCTTAGATTCCACATATAAGTAAGATCATGCAGTATTTGTCTTTCTGTGCCTGGTTTATTTCATTTAGCATAATGTAGTCCAGATTCATTTATGTTGTTACAAACGGCAGGATTTCCTTCTTTTTTGTGGTTAAATAATATTCTACAATATTTTATATTCTTTATCCATTCATCCATCTACAGACAGTTAGATTATTTCTGTATCTTGGTTATTATAAATAATGATGCAATGAACTTGGAGGTACAGATATCTCTTCAAGACACTGATTTCATTTCCTGTGGATATATACCCAGAACTGGGATGGCTGGATCATGTGTTATTTCTATTTTTTTTAATTTTTTGAGAAACCTCATATGGGTTGTACATTTTCATAATGGTTGTACGAACTTATATTCCCACCAACAGTGTACAAGGGTTGCCTTTTCTCAACATCCTCACCCACACTTGTTATCATTTACCTTTTCGATAGTAACCACACCCTAATACGTGTTAGGTGGTATCTCATTGTGGTTTTCATTTGCATTTCCCTGATGATTAGTGATGTTGAGTACCTTTTCATATACCTATTGGCCATTTGTAGGTCTTCTTTGGGAAAATGTCTATTCAGGACCTTGGCCATTTTTAAGTCAGGTTATATAAGGGGTTTTTAGTTGTATGAGTTCTTTATTTTAGATATTAACCACTTATCATATATTTGGTTTGCAAATATTTCCTCCCATTCCATCGGTTGCCTTTTCATTTTGTTGATAATTTCCTTTGCTGTGCACATTGTGGATTATCTGATTGTTTCCTCATGAAGTCATTTGCCACATCCCCTTATCTTGATGTTTCTTGTGAAACGGAAGTTATATATAAAAACTTGACTAAATTCAGGTTAAATGCATCATTAGTGTATTGAATATTACATTATGATAAGAGCACAGATGGTCTTGTTCCAACATTGGTAATGGAATTTGATCACCCGGTCAAGGTAGTAACCTCAGATTTGTGATCAGGGAGTAACCGATGGGGTGATACTTTGGCATCTTGCAAAAACTGTATTCCTCATTAACTTTTCACTTACTGGATTTAGCATCTGTTGAGAATTTTTGCCTGAATCAATTATTTTATTAGGGGGTTGTAAAATAAAATGTACCTTTCTGATTACCCTTTTTCATGATCAACTTCCACTTTTCTTTAAGCACTTTTTATGATCCTAAACATGTCCTTTGAAAGTTAAAATGTTCAAAGTCAAAAATTTTAGATATATATTTTATTGTAATGGAAGAGAACTAACCTTCTATTTTCTTTTGCATTTTCAGCAAAATGGGAGGCCACATTTTTACAAGCCAATTGTTGAATCCTTTGAGGAAGCACCTCTTCACGTTATGGTTTTCACTTACTTGGGATATGGACTTGGAACCCTATTTGGCTATCTCAGAGACTTTTTGAGGAGCTGCGGGATAGAAAAGTGTAACGCAGCCATAGAGCGAGAAGAACAAAAAGTATGTATGTGTACCTCCTTGGATCTTTGTCAATGCATATTCTTCTCTTAAGTGTTCTCAGAAGTGTACAGATCCTAAAAAAGAGTGAGGCACTCAGGAACCACTCAGGATAAATTCTATTCATCTCCACCCCATAAACTCCATCCTCCATGTGTCACACTTTGTTTTTTTAACAAATATTTTATTGAGCAACTACTATTCTCCAGACACTGAACTAAGGGTTTTCTCATACATCATCATATTTAATTTTCATAACAATCCCATGAGACAGGTATTAAATTACCATTTTAAAGATGAAAAAAATCAAAATATAAGAACAAAGGTTTTTGGATAGGACTGGACTCTGGTCTTCTTGTTGTGAGATTAATATTGTTTATGTTCTAGAAAAGTGTGCCTGAGTGAAATATGAAATTTTAATTTCAGTTAGGTCATGGTTTCTCAACTTTGGTAAAATTGACATTTTGGATTGGATAATTCTTTGATGTAGAAGGCTGCCCTGTGCATTGTAGGGTTTTTAACAGCACCCCTGACCTCTATTCATATCAATGAATTAGCATTCTACCACACACTTGTGACAATCAAACGTTTCTCCAGACATTGTCAAATGGTGTCATGAAGTACAAAAAACGCCAATTTAGAACCACTAATCTAGGTACTTTTGATAGTTAACCCACAAAAGTCTACATCATCCTCTTTTCACATAGAGCTACGAGGACAACCTAGAAAATATTCAGGGATCTGTAAAGAGCCTGCATTTTCCTAACAAATTCTCTGAATTGGTTCATATGATTTATGATGCCCTGAATTCCTTTTTTCTAAAAATTGCTTTGAAATACTATGATGATTATGGACATGGATCATTCCACATGATGGAGCCTTGAACACATCTAAGCAAAGAACATAGGGAAAGAAAACATGGTGTGAAAGAGGTAAGAGAAAGCATTGTACATTCAAGAAACCAAGGAATTCCAATGACTGGACTATTGTGAGTGACAGTGGGAGTATGTGGGGAGAAAGATTGTTTGAGAGGCAAGTAGGGACCAGACTATAATGGGTGTTTATAAGCCAAAGATATTTATTATAAGAACAATGGGTAGGCATTGAAGGAATTCAGGCAGAGGAATGCAGATTTGTAAATTAGAAAGACCATGTTCACTGGCCTATGAAAAAGGGATTGCAGGACAGCACAGACCAAAAAACCAGTTAAGAGACTGATGCAGAAATCCAGCTTAAAAATTAAAAAAACTAGATGAGACCTTGCGGTAAATCCAGGGTAGTTATAATAGGGGTGGTAGTAAGAGATAAGGCCAAAAGATGTTAAAGAAGATGGAATTAAGAATGATTGGCTTGACTTGGGGAATTAGGGAGATAGACAAATCAAAGATCACACCCAGGTCTATGCCTTGGGCAGCTGGGCAGGAAGAAGGTTGTGACATTCATTGAAATGGGGAATAGAGGGGCGCCTGGGTGGCTCAGTCGTTAAGCGGCTGCCTTCGGCTCAGGTCATGATCCCAGGGTCCTGGGATCGAGCCCTACATCGGGCTCCCTGCTCAGCGGGAAGCCTGCTTCTCCCTCTCGCACTCCCCCTGCTTGTGTTCCAGCTCTCGCTGTCTCTGTCTCTGTCTCTGTCAAATAAATAAATAAAATCTTTAAAAAAAAAAAGAAGTGGGGAATAGAGGAGGAAGAGCCAGTTGGAGGGGAAAATGGTCAGTTCGTTTTTTGACACATTGAGAATTGGCAGATATAAAGGTCTTGACCCCTGGAGAAAAGTCCCAGATGAATACTGTGTCATCTGTAGCATATCTTAAGCATATCAACATTAATCAAAGCCACAGAAGTAGATGAGATCTCCCAAGGAAGGTCTATAGAGAAAAAAGAGGAAGGGAGAGACAAGAATGAAGAACTTCAGAGAATTTAACAGATGTAAGAGATGGAATTCCAATTCAAGACTAGAAGCAAAGTGACAATTTAAAAAGCCTTAAAATAGTTTAGGAAAGAGATATTTGTCCTTAAACTGGTGAAGAGGTAGATGGAATGAAGAAAAGGGAATTATAGAGATATTTAGGAGGTAGATATAGAAAATAAGATAAAGGGAAGAAACCAGGGTAATCCCAACTTTCTACTTTGGTCAGACATGAGAATGGTGGTGGCACACCCATCACAATGGCAAAGTTTTATATTAGCAAAAATATGTGCACAGATATAGTTTTGAGGATGTACAGGTCTGTAAATGGCAAAGGATATAGAAACAGTTGAATCTAGTAGGAGCTGATAATGAAATGGGAGATTAGGATAAGAAAAGCAAGTTCTTCTTGGCCATTCTCACGAGGATCCCCACAGCCCCTCCCTGACACCAGCCGGTCTGTTCTAGAAGTTCTTATCACCAATCTGCCTGCTCCTCAAGTGTAGGTAACCGGTGCACAATAGATCAGCACATTTTAGAATATTTACTGGGACAGAGGGTGAGTCAAATGTAAATTTCTCAGGTGTGGCATCCCTTAGTAGGCTTAGGCTTCAGCTCTGCCATCTATTTTCTACCCTGTGCCAATATTTTTGCTCTAGCAACCAGCAGTGCTAGTCACTTTGGTCTTTCCAAAGCATTTCTTACATTTCAAGCAGAACATATTTATATACAGGCAAATTGGTTCCCAGGGATACAGATTCTGAGATGGAGGCGTGAGGGCAGAAAGGTTTCTGCGGTGTGCTCCTGGAAGCAACACCCATACACCTGCCAGGGAGCAAAGGGAGCAAGATGAGACAGGTGAGCTGTGATGCAGTCCCAGCCAAGGCCTCAGTGGATCCCACAGGGAGCTCTGGAGATAGGAGAGCCCTTCAGAAGCATTCCTCACAGATGGCAGGGTGTGGAGCCTCCAGCGATGATAGATGGGGATTACCACCATAGAGGGATGTGATCCTGAATTAGGCAGCTCCCTTTAGCAAGCTGTCTGTCTCCAATACTCCCGGCACTGGGGGAATGGGTGCCTAGTCCCGAACAATGGGATACAGTGAGGGCGAGCAGCCTGGATTGCAACACCTGTCACCAGGGCTGCAAGCACTGCTCGAACCATCTCCCAGGAAGAAGACATTGCATCAAATAAATCAATGCCCTGTATTTCTTTACAAAATAAATGATTTCCCTCCTGTTTGATCTCTGTGAGGTAGAGAGCATCAGTCAATTGACTCACCTTGGTGGTCATACTTTTCACATGGCACACTTTTTATTATATGTTCCTTCCTTTTGAGCCCCTTTAGACATTTATAGCCTTTCAGGGTAACTGGTTTTAATAAATTGCAATGGCTGCAGTCACTATATTCTTTTTGATGGGACTTGGTCACTAGAAACCCTACCTTCAGGCTGACCTTTAGCCTTTTACTATTTTTCCCCAGCCCTGTACTTCTGATAGTATCCTTGCTTTGTGTTAATAAGCTACTTGAGGCACATCTTGAAGTCTCTTGCTGGAAACATGCTGCTTTCCAATGACTCCTGGTTCTCCTAGCAGAAATGAGCATTATATTCTATTCTAAAAGCTGGTCACTGAGAGAGCAGAATGAATCGTCCCTTAAGACAAACCAGCCAAGAGCAAAATAACACCAGGAAAAAAAGCACATCCATAAGATGGTGGCGGAGAATAGCAATTATGTTTTTCAAAAAGATCATAAAGATATGCCTGATTCTGACTACACTCTTCTACTCTGTGTGCATTCTTTTTATTTTTAATAAAAGTTGTATATATTTGGGGCGCCTGGGTGGCTCAGTCGTTAAGCGGCTGCCTTCGGCTCAGGTCATGGTCCCAGGGTCCTGGGATCGAGCCCCACATTGGGCTCCCTGCGCTGCGGGAAGCCTGCTTCTCCCTCTCCCACTCCCCCTGCTTGTGTTCCTTCTCTTGCTATCTCTCTCTGTCAAATAAATAAATCTAAAAAAAAAAAAAAAAAAAAAAAAAAAAAAAGTTGTATATATTTAAGTGTAAAAAAATGATATTTTGATAAAAATATGCAGAGCAAAATGATTGTTGTAGACAAGCTAATTGACATGCCCCTCTCCTCATTTCTTTCTTGTTTTAATCAAATACAAGAGTTTATTAACCCAGTTTCTCTATTTTCTCCCTCACTGGGATGACTCGTCTCATATCAAACCATCCATTCAAACTAAAGTGTTGCCCCGAATTTAAAATCTTTTTGCATTCTTCTTCTTTTTGATTTCTAGCCCAAACACCCTGAAGCTGACTCCAAAACATAAAGGCTCTGACAATCCTTTTATCTAGATCACTTGGTTACTGATTCACTTAGTATTACTGATTCACTTAGTATAAACTAAGTGAAAAGAAAAAAAAAATCAAAACCTTGCTCCAGAAGAGCACTGAAAAACAAATCACAGCCCAGGATATCTGACACGTCAGATAGACTCCACTAACAATCAGAAGACACTGACAAAGAATAGGACAATACAGACAGGTACAAGGTTTAAATATTCTTGCTTAAATTCTTTTAACTCTTAATTTTGGGGACCCATGTATCTTTTATTTAAAATCAAAGGCCACTGCGCTGATGAATTGCAATTCGTTAAAGACCTCTAGATAAATCACTTTCTCAATGATGCAATGACTTAACTTTGTAAAATCCAGAAGAAGGTGTCAGCAAATATAATCATCAAATGAATGTCAAGCATCATCAGATACTTGAAAAACTTCAAGCACAGCCGCATTTCTCAATCCCTATGGTTTGATAACAGGTTCAGCAAGACCTGCTCCACAGGGTACCAGCCTGTTAGAAAACATTGCAGTGCAATTCCGTGTTCACACTAGATCCAGAGAGTCCCTGTAGCTCCCCTACAAGTACATCCCAGACATTTCTGGCCCATCCCCAGAGATTTTTACTCCCACGTGAAACAAAGAGGGTTCAGCAAGTTGTAACTGTAAAGAATTTTAAGACAAATGTCCAAACGTTTGCATGAATTAAAAATTTCCCTTTTGCATCCACATTTTGCATCCTGATATGATAGCAGGATTCATCCAGAGAGACTTTCTTCTGAGTAATTTGAAGGATGAGTTCCATTAAGGTCACTGGGTATGAGTTTTGTCCAAAGCAAACAGATCGCCCAAGCACTGGTTTTCCTGTTTGGACCTGGGTGAGTCCAAACTCAGAGAGCTTTCATTGGGGTTTCCCTGGGAACTTAACATATTAGCCAGCAGCTTGTGAGATGGTAATATTAGACCAGTGATTCTCAGCCTATGCTGCACATTGGACTCACCTAAGAAGTTTTAAAAGAGGTTGTGGAGAAAGGGGAACCCTCTTACACTGTTGGTGGGAATGCAAGTTGGTACAGCCACTTTGGAAAACAGTGTGGAAGTTCCTCAAAAATTTAAAAATAGAGCTACCCTATGACCCAGCAATTGCACTCCTGGGTATTTACCCCAAAGACACAGATGTAGTGAAAAGAAGGGCCATATGCACCCCAATGTTCAT
Source organism: Phoca vitulina (assembly GCF_004348235.1). NCBI lineage: Eukaryota > Metazoa > Chordata > Mammalia > Carnivora > Phocidae > Phoca > Phoca vitulina. The sequence continues at coordinate 25,017,977 of NW_022589725.1, forward strand.
AGCAGCAATGTCCACGATAGCCAAACTGTGGAAAGAGCCGAGATGCCCTTCAACAGACGAATGGATAAAGAAGATGTAGTCCATATATACAATGGAATATTACTCAGCCATCAGAAAGGATGAATACCCAACTTTTACATCAATATGGATGGGACTGGAGGAGATTATGCTAAGTGAAATAAGTCAAGCAGAGAAAGTCAATTATCATATGGTTTCACTTATCTGTGGAACATAAGGAATAGCATGGAGGACATTAGGAGAAGGAAGGGAAAAATGAAGGGGGGGGGAATCGGAGGGAGAGATGAACCATGAGAGACTATGGACTCTGAGAAACAAACAGGGTTTTAGGGGTGGGGGTGGGGGGATGGGTTAAGGTATTAAGGAGGGCACGTATTGCATTGGAGCACTGGGTGTTATACAAAAACAATGGATCGTGGATCACCACATCAAAAACTAATGATGTATTGTATGGTGACTAACATAACATATTAAAATTTAAAAAAATAAAATAAAAAAATAAACATCTACAGTAAAGAGAAAAAAAAAAGAATTGTTAAGTTTCCCTGTTTTTGAGTTTCCTATAAATGTATTCCTAGCTTAAAAAAAAAAAAAAAAGAAGTTTTAAAAGCTACTAATACCTGGGCTTTACCCACAAGTATTCTAATTTAATTGATTGGTGATGCACCCTTGGTCAGGTTCATAAAAGCTTCCCAGGTGATTCTCATATGCAGAAAGTCAGAAGCCAGTATTTTAGAACAATGCTTCTTGAACTTTCCTGTGGGTACAAATGGTCACTCCCTCACTTCTTTGACTTAACTATCTACTAAGAAATCAATAGCTTTAAGTGCAGCAGAAATTGCTGGCTAGTGAAATCCCCAATCTCCCCAACCAGACTTCATTCCAAATAGCCCCTGGCCGCTTCTAAAAAACAAATGCACCCTCACAAGGGCTGAATATTTTCCACGATTGCTTCTAGCAGAAAAATATGTGCCATAGGTTGGAACAACAACTCTAAAATCATAGTTCTAGAAATATTTTTTGAAATAAGACCATCAGTAAAATCAGATCACAGCCTTAACACAGTGAATACTCACATAGGTCAATATTTATCTGGATATATGTATCCGAACATCCAAATAAATACGTATATATACATATATATATATACATGTTACACACACATACATAACTTCTGCTGTGTCATTAAAATGTTAGTTAAATCATTTTTTAGTTCTTTTACAATATAGACTTTGCTTCCCTTTGCAAGAAGGAGTCTACAAATAGGAGGCAAGCAGAGTTCATTATTTTTTTTTCATTCTACCAATTATTTATTTATTTATTTATTTATTTATTTATATTTTGTTCAGTTAGCCAACATATAGTGCATCATTAGTTTTTGATGTAGTGTTCAACGATGAATTAGTTGCATATAACACCCAGTGCTCATCATAACACGTGCCCCCCTCAATACCCATCACCCAGTTACCCCTTCCCCCCATGCCCCTCCCTTCTGGAATCCTCAGTTTGTCTCCTGGAGTCCGGAGTCTCTCATGGCTTGTCTCCCTCTCTGATTTCTTCCCATTCAGGTTTCCCTCCCTTCCCCTATGGTCCTCTGCGCTATTCCTTATATTCCACATATGAGTGAAACCATATTGATAAGGTAGAGCTTTGCTACGTACACCAACTATTACTAAGCCAATGTGTGATATAGGTGGATTATGACAAGTACTAATGAAGAGCCCCTTCTCAAACCTGTATCTTTTTTTTCCTTTCCTTTTTGTTATGGAAATAACAAGCAAAAGCCTCCTTCCTGTCTTTTTCATGCACTTAATTACACATAGGTTCATTTGCACCCATTCTGTCTTTTCCTTAACATAAATGGGATTGTATCATTCACACTGTTGTGTAACTGACTTTTTTTTTCACCTAACTATGTCTGAAGATTTTTACATGCCAGTACAAGTTTATCTCATTCCTTTTAATACTTTGCATGATGGTATTTCATAATGTGGGTATATGATTATTTATATTATCATTTTTTATTATTTTATTACTTCAAATAATTCTTCAATGAGCAGCACATGTATTTATTCCAAGATAATTCCTAGAAGTGGCTTTCTGGGTTCAAGGAATGTGTATTTCAACTTATGAGAGATTGGCAAATTGCCTTTCAAAAAAGCTTGCCCAACTAGACTCCAGTCAGCAGTACCTAGGAGTGCTTGCTTCCTCACTAGTACTTGATATATTGATAGGATCAACATATTTTTTACTTTTGCCAGGCTGATAGATGAACATTTTTTGTTCTTGTCTTAATTTGCATTTTCCTGATTAACAGGGAGACTGAGCTTCTTTTCATATGATTATTAGTACTTTATACTTACTCTTCTTGAATTGCCTATTCATATCTCTTGCTCTTGATTTTATTAAATTTTTTTTTCTCACTGATTTAGAGGAGCTTTTTCTATATATCCATCTATGACTAATTTGTCTATTAAATAATTTTAGGTATTTTTCTAATTCTGTTTCTTGGCTTTTAATTTTTTCTATGTTCTATTTATCCATATTTACATTTTTAATTTTTAAGTCGTATGTATCAGACATTTTTTTTTGTTTTCCTTATTGTTAGTTTTTGCTCTTTGGGGAGGGACAGTTCATCATGTTTAGGAAGGCATTTTTTTCATCTTAAAGTTAAAACAAATTTTCCTACAATTTCATTCAGTACTTTTATGATCTGTGATGTATTTACACATTAATTCATAAATTCACTTAGAACTTATTTCTATGTGCTGTGTGAGGTCGGAGGACTTTAAAAAGTTATTTAAATTCTAGTTAGTTAACATATAGTGTAATATTAGTTACAGGAGTAGAATTTAGTGATTCATGACTTACATATAATGCTCAGTGCTCAACATAAGTGCCATCCTTAATACTCATCACCCTTTTAGCTCCTCCCCTGCCCACCTCCCCTCCAGCAACCCTCAGTTTATTCTCTAGTTGAGTCTCTTGTGGTTTGCCTTCCTCTCTTTTTTTCCCTTCCCCTATGTCCATCTATTTTGTTTCTTAAATTCCACATATGAGTGAATTGGATGGTATACGTCTTACTCTGACTGACTTATTTTGCTTAGCATAATACATGCTAGCTCCATTGCAAATGGCAAGATTTCATTCTTTTTGATGACTGAGTAATATCCCTGTGTGTGTGTGTGTGTGTGTGTGTACCACATCTTCTTTATCCATTCATCAATCAATGGACATTTGGGCTCTTTCCATAATTTGGCTATTGTTGATAATGCTGCTATAAACATTGGGGTGCATGTGCCCCTTCAAATCAGTATTTTTGTATCTTTTGGGTAAATACCTAGTAGTGCAATTGCTGGGTCATAGGATAGTTCTATTTTTAACTTTCTCAGGAACCTCCATACTGTTTGCAAGAGTGGCTGCCCCAGTTTGCATTCCCACCAACAGTGTAGGAGGATTCCCCTTTCTCCACATCCTCACCAATATCTGCTGTTTCCTGACTCATTAATTTTAGCCATTCTGACAGGTGTGACGTGGTATCTCATTGTGATTTTGATTTGTAGTTCCCTGAAGATGAGTAATGTTGAGCATCTTTTCACGTGAGGAGGACTTTCTTTTTTAAAAGAGAGTTTTAAATTGTCTCAATATCATTAATTGAATTTTTACCCACTGATTTGAATTACTGATCTCTGTCTATTTTTTAGGTAAATTTGGAAGTTTTTAGGTAATTCTTAAAGATTTTTTCTCTGTGTACACTTTAGCATTAGCTTGTCAGGCATTGAATTTTTTTAAAGAAACTGTTACCATTTTAATTGTTAATATATATTATTAAATCTATAGGTATAGGTTAACTTTGGAAAATTTGACATTTAATAATATTTAGTCTTCCCATTTAGAAACATGATATGTCTCTCTATTTATTTAGGTATTTCTCATGTCCTTTAATAAAATTTTATAATTTTCTTTATTCTAAGGTCTTATATTTCCTTTTACGATCATTATTTGGGTATGAATTTTTGATGGTGGTACTATTTGAATATTATCTTTTTTCTCTATCCCATATTCTAATTAGTTATTGATGGCATATCTGAAAGCTATTGATATTTTCATATTTTAATTCCAAAGGCTACCACCTTAATGAATATCTCTCCTTAGTTGCCACAGCTTCTCAGATAGTTGTATTGGAATTTCTTGTAATTTTCCATGCGTGCCATGAAAAACTGAACATTGTCTTTTTAAGTCTATTAGAACAAACCTGCTAACTATGTAATTTGGATCCTCTAGACTTACTTATTTTTTGTCTTCTCACACTTAAAATTTCTGAAAAATGTGTGTTAATGTCTTCCACTGTGATTATGGATTTGTTAGTTTTTCTTTTTCTTATGTGTTTCAGTGTAACTGTCAGATACATGGGTTATGGCTCTTACAGTTCTTGGTGGATTTGTTCCATTTATCTTACTTTACCTTGCACTCTGTCATGTCTGATATGAATATTTATACATCTGCTTTTTCTTCACCAGTCATCTCTATTTCAGTCTTCATCACTTTCAGAAAATATAGCCCTCTTATACGCAGCATATAGATTTATTTTAAATCAAATATGAAAGCTTCTGTGTTTTAATAAAATAATATAAGCTATGAACAATTACTTTCTTGAACCAGAGGAAATTGCTGTTTTGGGGCGCCTGGGTGGCTCAGTTGGTTGAGCGGCTGCCTTCGGCTCAGGTCATGATCCCAGGGTCCTGGGATCAAGCCCCGCATCGGGCTCCCTGCTCGGCGGGAGGCCTGCTTCTCCCTCTCCCACTCCCCCTACTTGTGTTCTCTCTCTCCTGTCTCTCTCTCTCTCTCTCTGTCAGATAAATAAATAAAAATCTTTAAAAAAAAAAAAGGAAATTGCTGTTTTTGTAGGTCAAAAACAAACATTGGCAACTCCTTATGGTTAAACCTAATACTTTAATTACTCATGTGTTTAAACTTATTCCTGCCTTTACATTTAATATTTACATTTTCTGTTTTTTTTTTTTTTTAATTTTAAGCACTTTTCCTTTCAATACCTTTGATACATTTGATTGAATTTTCTTTGTTCTGCATGTTTTTTCTCCTTGTCACTGTTAGGAAGTTGTATATAGCATTTCTCCCTGCTATTTTTTTAATGGTTCTTTTTTAATATTTAACACATATATAAAGAATTTAGATACAGTTAGTGAAGAGAATCTTCCCCAGACCAGGAGAAGAATTTAATAATATTTCATTCACCCACATACCCATTTTCCAAGATATCATTTGTTTATTAATTTTTAGATTCTGTTTCTTTATACCTCATATATAAAACTACTTGGGTTAAACTATAGCCCATCAGTTTGTTCACTCATTACTTTTCCTGGCATCTCCTCTTCCTCCTTAGTTATTTCATTGTTTGTTTTGTGAGGTACATGCTCAATTATTACAGAAAAGGTCTGTGGAAGTTAAACTCATGACTCTTTACATATATTGGAATGTTTTTATGTGGCTTTCTCATTTGATTGCTGGCTTGGTTGAGTAGAGGATTCTAAGTTCAAAATCATTTTCCTTCATAATCTTTTTTACCATTGTCACCTACAAAAGTCTGAAGCAATCCATTTCTTATTCCCTTGTATGTAAACTGCCTTTCTTCCTTCTCTGAAAACACTTGAGGTTTTCCTCTTTATCACCGGAGATGTGAAATTTAACCAGTACTCAGTAGATCATTTACACCTTAGTATTCAAATCTTTCTTCCTTTCTGGAATTTCCCCTCACCCCTCCTCCTCCATCTTTTTAAACTTTTTTTTTCCTCCTCTTGCACTTCTCCTTCTTATCCTCCTTTTTTTCAATCTTGCAACTCCCATTAGAGAGATATTGGATCATCTGAATCTGTCTTACATATCTCTTGACTTCCTTCATATTTTTTTCTCTATCCTTTCTCATCATGTCCTGGAAAACTTAGTCAATTGCTATCCTGGGCTTATTAATTTGCTTTTCAGCTGTCCAATATACTTTGAACTGTTGATCTTTTTAAAAGATGCATTGTTCTGTTGTTTGTCTCAAAAGACAAATATATTTTAAATTCTTTTTCTCTTTGCTCTATTAAGTCTTTTCACTAGATGTTAGTTCTTCTGCTTGTTGAATTTGGTACCTCTTATGCTAATTTTCCTTAAATAGCACTGACACTTTGTTTTATGTTAATTTCTTTTTTTATTTAAGAATCCTTATTTTCCTACATATTCACCTATCTTGAGTGATTGAAGAAGGGAAATGGAAGGAGTTGCCAAGACCAGTAGCTTGTGTTCTTGCAATGTGGACTCCCCATTTCTCTACATTGGGACATTGCTCTTCCATTCCGTTCCTGGTGCCTAGCAAGGTGATTTGTCCTGTGGACAACACAACTGCTTCTTACTTATTAACACAATAAAAAGAGGACAAAGAGATCTAGCTCCTCACTTAATCACCCTGACTATCAACTTCTTATGGTTATTGGCTCTTAGCTTTAAACTCCCCTACAGTTAGCTTACGTCCACACCAATCTTCACAGCAAATGTTTTAGAATTATGGTATCCTATGGTTTTACTTCTCCATTGATCAGATCTTATTTGTGTTCTATCTTTTGTGATGCTTCAATATTTCTGATTCAGTAATGATACTCTCGATTGTCTTTATAGGCATTTATAAATTTATTTTGTTTCTTAAACATCTTTTGTCAGTTCAGAGGACTTTTAGATGAGTGGTAGAATACTTACAAGCACTGGGTCTACCATTTTTATTCAAATCTCCCTCTATTTTCTTTTTTTTTTTTTTAAAGATTTTATTTATTTATTCATGAGAGACAGAGAGAGAGAGAGAGAGAGGCAGAGGGAGAAGCAGGCTCCCAAGGAGCAGAGAGCCCAATGCAGGACTCGATCCCAGGACCCTGGGATCATGACCTGAGCCGAAGGCAGACACTTAACCATCTGAGCCACCCAGGCGCCCTCAAATCTCCCTCTATTTTCTTAACAGACTTAAACTTAGCCATCTTGACTTTGTGCTTCTCATACTACAAAGAACTGTTTATGATACATTGTCTTTTCCAACAATAAAGAAAACATGAACATATTTTATTATTATTCAGAGCTCAACCCTGATAGGAGAAATGGCTGTTCCCAAAAGGAAATAATGACATAAAATGAAATATTAGGTGAGAACAGAAGTGTAGGTGAAAACAAGTGTTAATATGAGCAAAAATTAGTAACTGGTGTTAGATAATGATTTTTTCTCTCTCTACAAATTCATGATTCTATTTCCTACTGAATAAGCAGGTATTTAAATCAAATAAAAAGGAGCATCCTTCCAAATTTGGCAGTATTTTTTCACAATGAGCCATAGATATGTTCTCTTCACTTCCTTATAAACACCTAGCCCTGTAGCATGGTTATTGAAAAGAGCACTGGTTTTAGAACTGTAATTCCCAATTTGTCCAGTCAAATTTTCTGACTTTCCACTGATTCGTCTATAAACATTGGATAGAAATATGTATAACACTTGAAAAATTATAAAGTATCCTACAAGCTTAAAGGTGGAAAAAGAAAGATTGTCATATTGCAGTAGAAACAAAGACATTTTTGTGGCTGCATTTTTAGATTTTGCTCAACCCTCCTACACCCCACCCTCCAAAACAATTTTGTCCTTATGGCCCAAGTTTCACTCTCACATCTAGCCATTTGTGTCAGGAAGAAAAATAAAGATAGTGAGTAGGCCAAGTGACAAGTTGTATCTACAGATAGATAAAGGTATGTCCTCTTGCAATGCTCCTGTTTTTGCAATATCTAGTCCAGTTTCATTTTCTGGTATAACGAAAATGCTGTGGGAGGCTTACCTGACATTAGAGGACATTGACCTTCGGAAGGTGTTGACTGCTCCTGAAGAAACCTCACTGGTACTCAAAGGAATGGGGTGGGGTGAAAATACACCCATGCAGAGGCAGGAAGCGTCACAAGTGCAGAGGAAGAGCAGGACAATGCCGCAAAAGAAGGCAATTCTTACCCAAACCAGACCTTGAATTCTAAGTAGTTCCCTCTCAGGGACACATAGACTGCTGAACTTGTGTTTCAGATCTGGGTTAGAACTCACACCACTCACAAAGAAATGGCTCTGCATGGTTAAAAAAAAGAACTGGCCTATCCCTTTGACAGAGAAGTTTCAGGTACTTAATTACTAAAAAATTATATTGAAATGAAGATCATTCCCTACTACAAAGTCTTCTCTGATCCCACAGAATAAGTTAGAATCCCTGTATCTTGCCCTCAAAGCATTTGTCTCAATAAAAAGCTGGCTGCCCATTTCCTCATAGATAGAAAATCTGGATCTCTGAGCCAGGAGCCAGAAAGTTTGGGCAAGATGGAGTATTTTCTCACCTTCCCTCAAGAGGCCATGATAGCATATCTTTATGAGGTTCAATGATGAAATGCCCTAAGTTGTTTCCTCAAGTAACTGCCAAGTTCCTAAAGATGAGTGGACATTCCTCCATGGTCTGGCAAACTGTTGGCCTTAGCTTTCCATATTGTGGGTCATGGTTTTTGTTTTAACTGGAGTTTTGGAGAGAAGCTTGCACAAGTGGGGAAGGTGCCAGCCTGAAGTCACTCTGAAACGACTGCTGGGAAAGTGAATGAAGCCAGAGGCTGGCCAGAGTTCAAGTCACTCACCTTGCTGGGTCTGATTTTCCTCACATGTCAAATGGGTGCTTGAACTCTACAACATCTATGTCCCCCATGCCCTGGTATCCTGTGCATCTTGTGGTTCTATGTTAAAATTAATTTTGGGGGGGCACCTGCATGGCTCAGTCAGTTAAGCATCTGCCTTCGGCTCAGGTTTTGATCCCAAGGTCCTGGGATCAAGCCCGGAATCAGGCTCCCTGCTCTGTTTCTGCTTCTCCTTCTGCCATTCCCCCTGCTTGTGCTCTCTCATTCTCAGGGTCTAGCAAATAAATAAATAAATAATTTTTTTAAAAAAATTAATTTTGTTTTAATATTGTAGACATAGTATTTTGGTTTTCCTACCTAAAGCCAAGTGTTTTTCCTAAACCAACTGTTAACTTTATTTTGAGTAAGATTTCTCAAAAAAATCTAAAACTAAAATTCCATTCAGAGTCTAAAAATAGTATTTACAGACCTACTTCTCTATTTTTTCTTGATAGTATGAATTTATATGTCATTTCAATTAAGGAATAAGAAATTAGAAATAGAAGGACACAAATAACATTTGGGGATATGGAGTAATCCCTAAGTCAGTAAGCAATTTGAAAAAAAAAAAGAAGAAGAAGAAATCATTTGGAAAAGATTTTCCTAAAATTATACAATCTCCTTTTGTCTCAAAAATATGTCCATTTCCCTCTTAGAACATAAACAGATATAATTATCATAATTTTGTAGCTTTAAATCTTACTAAAACTTCTATCAGGATACTTAGCTATTGGAGGACAAATACATTTGGTATGAAATTTTCAACTTACAGATGTAACCAGTAAAGTTGCCCTTTTCATCCTCCAAATTTGCATGCAATAGATAGTCCCCAGTTATGCGCTGGGGTTGTGGTTATAAACATTCTTTTTTAAAGATAATCACAACTCCCTCCCCAGAAATGATGCCATTGCCATTGAAAACCTAATGATGTGGCAAAACAGACTGTGGCTTGGATGCAACCACCAGCCACCAAAGCCTGCAGATTCTATATATTTTCCTCTGGAATGGATCAGCTCAAGAGATGAGTAAGCCAAACCAGTAGCACAAGAAGGTCTTCCACAAAGCCTTAGCCCTGGTCCTCCTTGTTCCCTCAGGAAATTAGCTCTATTCCATAATAGGAAGGAGACCGAAGAACTCAAAAAGGATGGGAGAATAAGAAAGCTCCCTCCTGGTTATTCAGTGGTTCCCTATTGAGTCCAGGATAATGTGTGAGTTCTTCATCCAGACCCTTAAAGGTCCCACTTTCTGTGCCCAACTGGATATTGCCACCTTAACACACCACAGGGAATAGTAGTGGGGTGGGAGCCATTATAGATTAGAGCAGAGTGACAAGATCTGCCTTATGTTTTATTTTTACTCATTCTCCTCAAAAACACCCTACACTTCCAGCACAGACCCATTCAGCCTGAGTGCCCTCTCCAAGCATTCCTGCCCAAAGCAATCTCATTCCACCTTCAGTGCCCAGCTTCAAGACCCCTCCTAGGTAGAGCTACCTTGATTCCTCCAGCAAGATGTGACTCTCCCTCTCATTCTAATCTTGCAAATGCCCAAAGTACTTGGCTTAGACCAAGGTTTTGTATTTTCTGCCTTGTACTATTAAGAGTTAGATGACCAAAAGTTAGATTATGTTTTGCTTTGAGCCTCAGCTGGATTGCAAACCCCTTAAGCATGGCTTACATTTTATACAGCAGAACAGCACTGTTACTTCAACTGTGGGAGAAGCCAGGTGCCTCCACAAGTTCATCAACTCAGTTTCTAGGCCCTCGGCTATATGACAGCCAGCCAACTGCCAAGAGTTTTGCCAATAGGTCCAAGATCAAGTTCATCCACATTTCTAAAAACATGAGTGGGGATATTCACGTTCAAAAAAGTTAAGACCAATTATCATCCAACCACTTTTCTCCAGCTAAACTCCTTTGACATACACATCTATTGTTACTTTTCAGATGGAATCCTGCGGGGATTCATTGGGTCCACCACTCATTTGGGGACTTATCTTGTGTTGCCTTTATCTTTGCTACCTTTCTGTGCCATATTTTTTACTTCCTTCCTCTAAAATGTAAGTTCTTTAGGGATGGAGGCCTCACAGAGTTCTTTGTGGACCCACATGTCCCCTTACCTATAGGCCCTTGCACCAAAACTATTTGCAGGTGGACTATTTGCATGGCTCTTCCAGCCTTCAATTGCAAATAAAATACAAAAAGCAGGCGACCAAAGATAAACTACTGCCTCTGTTGTAACAGGATTTTGTGCCGCTTTATCAAAACTTTGAGAATTTTTACACGCGGAACCTGTACATGAGAATCAGAGACAACTGGAACCGGCCCATCTGCAGTGCCCCAGGGTCTCGGTTTGATGTGATGGAGAGGGTGTCGGATGACTACAACTGGACATTTAGGTGAGGCAGCCTACTGGAGGGGCTTGGTTGAAAGAAATCCTTCCCAGGAATCCTAGCATGGGCACCAAATTACAGAAATGATGAACACCAAACCATGGAATTTGCTGGTCTTCCATCACTGAACCCTTTGCAAGCCCTCATAATTCCAGTGAAGGAAGTCACGGTAATTCAGCTGCCAAGGGTGGCTATGTTAGATTAAAATAAAGCCTGTGTCAGAAAGTGCAGGATACACAGAGCCAGCCAGGAAGAGCCTTTTCAGCCTTATTGACAAATTATACCCCCCTACTTCTTGCTGAAGGAGACAGTGATGATCATGGCTCTTCCTCACCTAGAAAGTTCTTGCTGGAATTTTAACAAGAACACAGGTATCACAGAAGTGAGCACCCAAGGAAAACCAGGGCTAAATAATACTCCATGGCTTGTGATACCTTTTTCCAATGCTCTGCCCAGCTTCTTTTTGGGGTTACTGTCTTCCAAGGGCAGACCATTTTGTGTTGACAGCAATTCACATCAGAAAGGAAAAAGAAAGTATATGATTGGGGACAGACCCAAGATCTCCTTGTAAGAGTCTTTTATGGGGCACTAGGATGATGTTAAATGAGAAAGCCCTTTGTGGTCTTCTCTCTGCAGGTTCACTGGAAGAATCATCAAAGATGTCATCAACATGGGCTCATATAACTTCCTTGGCCTGGCTGCTAGTTACGATGAATCTATGAGGACAGTAAAGGATGTTTTAGAGGAGTATGGCTTAGGTGTGGCCAGCACCAGACATGAAATGGGTATGTATGTTCACCATTTTGAAATTTTGTCCAGCTGGGCCTCAGATTCTTTGTGGCAACTTCTCAAACCTAGACCATATCTAGACTGTGTACCTCAAAAAGCTGTTATAAATTGCAAAATGAGAAAGGTATCTGAAGGTCTTTTTGGAAATTTCAAATATTATGCTCTTGCCAGGCAGTTTATTAATTACAGGTTTTAATTCTCCAGAAAAAATAAAAAGAGATCTTTCTTTAGACCATATTACCTAAAATAGCAACTACTGTGCCTCTTCCATCTGGCCCTTTTCTGGATCCTTCCCACACTTTTTTTTTTTTTAAACAGCTTTAGTGAAGTATAACTGATATTGTTAAAAACTGTACTTACTTAATTTATACAATTTGATGGGCTTAGACATATAAATACGCTCTGAAACTATCACCGCAATCAAGGTAATAAACATGTCCATCACCTTGGAAAGTTTCTTTGTGTCCCTGCTTTTTGTGGTAAGAACACTTAACATGACATCTACCCTTTCAATGAATTTTTAAAGTGCACAATGTAGTATTAATTATAGACACAATGTTGTACAGCAGATCTCTAGAACTTACTCATCTTGCATGACTGAAATTGTATATCCATTGAACAACTTTTTGTTTAGATTTTGCTCTTTCTAATGTTGTCCATCACTGATCTTACTTTTGTATTTGGATATTGCCCATCACTGCTACTAAAACATAAGCTTCACGAAGGGAGGGATTGAATTGGCCTTGTTGTCTGTCATGTTGAATGAATGAGTGAATGATGAATGAATGGGCAAGGTGAAACAGACTGCCTATTTGTTTCTCTTTTAGCTGAAACATTTTTCTCTTATTCAAAGGAGTGAAATCTGTGAGAAGGAAACTTCTGGTCCTCTCCACCTCAGGGAGAAAGAGTGATGCAAGCTTCCTCCTATAGAGTGTCTTGCTATTCCTGACACAGTGTTTTCTTATATGTCATCTCATTTATTCCTCACAAAAGTCCTCTGCTCAAGGAGACAGCACAGGCGATGTTATTTCATCTTCTAGAGGAAAAAATAGGATCATAGTGACTAAGTGATGTCCCCCCAGTGGCTTGTTAATCATACTAACTCCCAGTCTAGCTAGCTTCTCCTAAGACAGCAGTTTCCCACCCAGAATGATATATGCATGGTTTACCATGTCATAGGTTCTTAAACTTAAGAACCCAAGGTAAATCTACTAAAAAGGGATTGACCATTAATGAAAAATGAGTCACGTGCCCCTCTTAGATATCCAGTTGACAAAAGAGCATTAAAAACCCATGCAACAAAGAACAATTTAAGTTCAACAAAGTAACTTTTTTAATCCATACATTCAGTTAACATTTAGCGAAAGCTCCCGAGTTTATAAGTGGTTGACCAGATTTCTTAAGAAAGGCATCTTACTTATATTCATTTTGAGGCAGGAGGGCTGCAGATATGAGCAGAATGCAGAAGGAAGGTTCTACTTCACTTAGCAGAACTGGGTCATCCATGATACCCCATTTGGGATGGGGCAGAGACTGGAAGACTACCCCCAGTCAAAAAGACATGGAATCAGTAAGCTTTGGGGACATTTCCTCTGGTGCTGGTGACACCCAACACCAGGATTGTTGAACCCTCCTCAGTCACAGCCAGCAGAAGCCAAACCTGATACAGACAATGGTTTCCTTCCTATGGAAGCCAGATAATAGGAGTTCCTGATTCTGCAGACTCAATGAACCAGAGAAGCCAGGCAGAGACGAAAATCATAGTTTCAACTGCCTGCAGCCTAAGTTCTTTCTCCACTTCCTCAGCCTTCTGAATGGCTAGACTTTTAATATTTACCTGCTTCACTTAGTCTCTGGCTCAAGCTCCAGGAAGATTTTAACAGTTTTCAAGGAAACAGTAAGAGAGCAAAATAGAAGCCACCCACACTAATTTTAAGCAAACAGAAGAATTGATAACAAGGATGGATATGAGCAGTCAGAAAATAAAGAAGTAAATGGGGTGCATTTTAAAGTATTGTGCAACATAAGCAGTAACCTTAGCATAGCATACAAGAATTAGTAGCATAATTTTGAATGCCACTTATTTCAAGACATACAAATAACTTTTAGAAAGCATAAGCTATCTAGTCTTAAGAAAATGTTGAACAGTGCCAGTGGACTGTCAGTGAAAATTTGAGAATATAGAGACTTACCAATTTAACAACCAAAAATGCTCCTTGAGGAGCCCAAAGTAAAAGTTTAGGAACATTTAATCACTTGAGTACTTTCCCAGAGCTTTTAAAAATAGTTTCCAATGTTCTGGAGGGAAAAACACACAAAAATCATATTACAAAATAGGAAATTAAACAAAAAAGAAATCAAGAGGAAGTATTTAAAGCACAGTGAAAGGATAGAAGACCACACACAGTATCTTGGCCAAAAATATGTGAGAAGAACATATTTGCCCACTGAAAGAAAAGGACTGAGATTTTGCCAAAAACCCAAACTCAGCTACATGCTTTAATCACAAACAAATACAAGTAAATTTAAGTTATTCCTAAGGATGAAAAGTAGAAAGGTAAGTCCCAGCCAGACATCTGGTTCTCGCCTCCCTGCTGCAACCACCGCTAAAATGAACTCAGTGCCCAAGAGGGAAGTCAGTTCAATAAAAAGCACAACAAACAAAGAGCTCTAGAATAAAGTTGTGTGTCCAGTCTGCATCTGCAAAGGCTAGGACTGAGCCTGAAATACAGCTGAGCTGTAAGGAATGAAACATTTCCAGAAACATACATACAGAATTGCAAATGCTGTTTTTAACATGTGGAATGATGTGCTGCTGTTATTTTCATGTACAACTAAAAAATACTGGCATACAGAATTAAGGGAGGCTTTGACTGTCTCGTGGTCAATTTAACTTTCCATAGGCTGATGGAAGGGATGGTGCATTTTTTTGATATCCTAAATATGAGGCAGAGTGAAATGGAAATTTGGAGTCATAATCAACCATTTAAAATGCCTGACACATTTTTAATTCTTATCCTCTATATTCATGGGTGCATTTTTATTAGAATTCTCCTTGATCTGGGCTGTCTCCTTCAAATTGTGTGCCATATGTCATATCTTTGGTAATTACAGCCTAGTTTTTCCTAATAACTTTCTTAATGTGCTGTGAAAGATTAGAAATCTTTGAGTATTGTTGTGTGTGATATTACGTTGTGAACTAGTGAACTCTAGACTGAACAGCTTATCAAAAGTTGAAGAGAATGCTGCTCAATATCCTCTTTTTAAGGTGGCTTGCTTCCAGATTTTTAGCTGCAAAATCACTTGAATAACTGTTCACAGATTCTAAAATTACATGGATTTTTAGATTTTCAGCACCAGGATTGAGAATTGTTCATGATGTCTGAGTATTAACAGAAAACAATAATCAGTAATATCTCCATTATGCAAGGTATTTCCACATAATTTTGATCTTTGAATTTCTTTGAATTTTTGAATTTCTTTGAATTTCTTTATCTGAAAAAAAAACTATTTAATTTTTCTGTATGTGGAAGGTGTTTGAATATGTTGGTTAGACAATGAAAAATGTAATGCAGCAGCCCCTGAGGCAAAGTAAATGCATAATTGCTTGTTCTTCTTCATATTAAGCCAAAAAATAAAGAACAAGCTGAAACTTTAAAAAATAAACAAACAACATAAATGTGTGGTACAAATGCAAACAAAAAGGAAAGCAGAAGATTAGCTTAAAGTTATTGGTTGTTATTAAACATAGGAAGAGACTCACGTTATAAAAATTATGTGGAGAGCCCATAATGAAGACAGATTCAAGTCCTATATCCTCTATGCATCAAGTAACACAGTGCAGACATCGATGGCTGTTATTTTTCTGTATACCTGGAAATTAGGAGAATGAATTATGAGAGGCTTTGAAAATCATGTGGGTCAATTTAACATTCTACAGGCTGATTATAAACAAAAGCAAGACAAATAAAATAGTGATAGGAGACCACAAAGTACCTTCCAGTCCTTGAAAAGTAAAGAAGGAAAGAAGGAAGGGAGGGAAGGAGGAAGGAAGGAAGGGAGGGAGGAAGGAAGGAAGGAAGGAAGGAAGGAAGGAAGGAAGGAAGGAAGGAAGAAAGGAGAGGGAGGGGAGTAAGGAAGGAGGGGAGTAAGGAAGGAGGGTAGTAAGGAAGGAGGGAGGGAGGGAAGGAAGGGGAGGAGGAAGGAAGGAAGGAGGAAGTGAAGGAGGAAAGGAAAATATAAAACATAAAGGACACTAACAATGCAATTACTGACTTCCATTTAATATTTATATATTGAATTAAGAGCCTTAAAACATATTACCAGTATACTTCATCTTTTAAAATACCTAGTGAATTTTCACAAAAATTTACTATATTTTATGCCACAAAGAAAACCTCATTAGATTCCAAAAAGTGGAATTTACATAAGTCACATTCTTGGATCACAGTGAACTAAAGCTAAAAGTAAATAATAAAATTAGAAACAGTTCCTTTTTAAAAAATCTCTGGAAGGTTTTAAAGGCCTTTCCTAAGAGACTCTTGAATCAAAAGGGAAATGAAATTACATTTACATCATATTTAGAAACTAACAACTGTGAGAACACCATAGGGCCCAGCTAGTTGTGTAATCAGAGGAAAATATATAGTCTTACTTTACTAAAGAAGAAAGACTGAAGCTAGCAAACTAAGCTACCCATGCAGTAAGGAGTAAAAGGTAAGCAAAAGTATTGAATTATTAAAAATAAAAACAGAAACTTATTAATTAGAGAAGAATAATTTCTATTGGGCTGAGGCAACTGTGTTTTAATAAGTCACTAGAGGTGATTTCGGTGAGCGGCAACCAGAGTTGGCAACAGCTGAACAAAATTTGACAAACAAGCACTTAGTGAAAAAACGTATTAAGGAATGGACATTACAAATCAAACAGTGTACTCAAAAAACAAGATACCATGATCAAGTAGTTCATTTCAGTAACTATGAGGATAGTTAGCTCAATAATAAGGCAATTCATAACATTGAATAATCCTAGAAGAAAACATATGATTATCTTGATAGGTGACACTAAAGCATTTATAAAATTCAGTATCCGTTCCTAATACAAATTTTAATAGAATAAAAATAGGAGATTCCAGAATGCAATAAAAACACCTACTTCAAACAAAGAGACTGTACTATGGTGAGCGCTGTGAATTATGTCAGACTGATGAATCACAGACCTGTACCCCTGAAACAAATAATACATTGTATGTTAATAAAAAAAATTAAAAATAAAAACAAAGAGACTGTGCTATATTTTGTGATGAGATACTAGAAACTTTCACTTAAAGTCAGAAAAAAAGGTGAAGATGCGTTTATCCACCGTTTTAATAACCTGTGGAAGTACTAGACAACATAATTTCATTTTTCATTCTTTAAGTCGATAAATATTTATTGAATGACTACCATGTGACATAATTAGAAGTATAGGCATAATAAGAGGTAAACTATTATTTGTAGATAATCTGATTGTTCACCGCTCTGGTTTTCAAACTGTGATCTGTGAGGAGCAAAGGAGACCTCTGCCGGGGCTCTTCATGGGGCCACCATCAATATGAGAGGGAGCTGAGCAGGAAGAACAGAGCTTGGGTCTACTTTCTTTCAATTTACATATTTGAATAATCAAAAATTTATTAGAAATAATAAATATCCAATAAAAAACTTAATAAAAACCTACCGCATGTAGACCAACTTTTATTTTTTTATTTTTTTATTTTATTTTATTATGTTATTTTAGTTACCATACAATACATCATCAGTTTTTGATGTAGTGATCCACGATCCATTGTTTTCACATAACACCCAGTGCTCCATGCAATATGTGCCCTCCTTAATACCCATCACTGGGCTAACCCATCCCCCTACTCCCCTCCCCTCTAAAACCCTCAGTTTGTTTCTCAAAGTCCATAGTCTCTCATGGTTCATCTCTCCTTCTGATTTCCCCCCTTCATTTTTCCCTTCTTTCTCCTAATGTCCTCCATGCTATTCCTTATGTTCCACAAATAAGTGAAACCATATGATAATTGACTTTCTCTGCTTGACTTATTTCACTTAGCATAATCTCCTCCAGTCCCATCCATGTTGATGTAAAAGTTGGGTATTCATCCTTTCTGATGGCTGAGTAATATTCCATTGTATATATGGACCACATCTTCTTTATCCATTCATCTGTTGCAGGGCATCTCAGCTCTTTCCACAGTTTGGCTATTGCAGACATTGCTGCTATGAACATTGGGGTGCATATGGCCCTTCTTTTCACTACATCTGTGTCTTTGGGATAAATACCCAGTAGTGCAATTGCTAGGTCATAGGGTAGCTCTATTTTTAATTTTTTGAGGAACCTCCACACTGTTTTCCAAAGTGGCTGTACCAACTTACATTCCCACCAACAATGTAAGAGGGTTCCCCTTTCTCCACAACCTCTCCAACATTTGTTGTTTCTTTCCCTGACCATTTTTGCCATTCTAACTGGTGTAAGGTGGTATCTCAATGTGGTTTTGATTTGAATTTCCCTGATGGCTAATGATGATGAACATTTTTTCATGTGTCTGTTAGCCATTTGTATGTCTTCTTCAGAGAAGTGTCTTTTCATATCTTCTGCCCATTTTTTGACTTGATTATTTGTTTTTTGGGTGTTGAGTTTGAGAAATTCTTTATAGATCTTGGATACCAGCCCTTTATCTGTAGTTTCATTTGCAAATATCTTCTCCCATTCTGTGGGTTGCCTCTTTGTTTTGTTGACTGTTTCCTTTGCTGTGCAGAAGCTTTTTATCTTGATGAAGTCCCAAAAGTTCATTTTTGCTTTTGTTTCACTAGCTTTTGGAGATGTATCTTGAAAGAAGTTGCTGTGGGCGATGTCAAAGAGGTTACTGCCTATGTTCTCCTCTAGGATTTGGATGGATTCCTGTCTCACATTGAGGTGTTTCATCCATTTTGAGTTTATCTTTGTGCATGGTGTTAGAGAATGGTCGAGTTTCATTCTTCTGCATGTGGCTGTCCAATTTTCCCAGCACCATTTATTGAAGAGACTGTCTTTTTTCCATTGCATGTTTTTTCCTGCTTTGTCAAAGATTATTTGACCATAGAGTTGAGGGTCCATATCTGGGTTCTCTATTCTGTTCCATTGGTCTATATGTCTGTTTTTGTGCCAGTACCATGCTGTCTTGGTGATCACGGTTTTGTAATATAGCTTGAAATTGGGCAACGTGATGCCCCCGGCTTTGTTTTTCTTTTTCAATATTTCCTTGGTGATTCGGGGTCTTTCTGATTCCATACAAATTTTAGGATTGTTTGTTCCAGCACTTTGAAAAATGTCGTTGGAATTTTTTTTTTTTTAAGATTTTATTTATTCATGAGAGACAGAGAGAGAGAGGCAGAGGGAGAAGCAGGCTCCCCATGGAGCAGGGAGCCCGATGTGGGACTCGATCCCAGGACCCCGGGATCATGACCTGAGCTGAAGGCAGACACTTAACCAACTGAGCCACCCAGGCATCCCTGTCATTGGAATTTTGATTGGGATGGCATTGAAGGTATAGATTGCTCTGGGTAGCATAGACATTTTAACAATGTTTATTCTTCCGATCCATGAGCATGGAATATTTTTCCATCTTTTTGTGTCTTCTTCAATTTCTTTCATGAGTGTTTTGTAGTTCCTAGAGTATAGATCCTTTACCTCTTTGGTTAGGTTTATTCCGAGGTATCTTATGATTTTTGGTGCTATTGTAAATGGAATCATTTCTCTAATTTCCTCTTTCTACAGTTGTGTTGTTAGTGTATAAGAAAGCAACTGATTTCTGTGCATTGATTTTGTATCCTACCACATTACTGAATTGCTCTATGAGCTCTAGTAATTTGGGGGTGGAGTCTTTTGGGTTTTCCACATAAAGTATCATGCCATCTGCGAAAAGAGAGAGTTTGACTTCTTCTTTGCCAATTTGAATACCTTTTATTTCTTTTTGTTGTCTGATTGTTGTTGCTAGGACTTCTAGTACTATGTTGAACAATAGTAGCAAGAGTGGGCATCCTCGACGTGTTCCTAATCTTAAGGGAAAGGCTCTCAGCTTTTCCCCATTGAGGATGATATTCACTGTGGGTTTTTCATAGATGGATTTTATGAACTTGAGAATGTTCCCTCTATCCCTATACTCTGAAGAGTTTTTGTTTGTTTGTTTGTTTTGTTTTGTTTTGTTTTAAGATTTTATTTATTTATTTGACAGAGAGAGAGAGACAGCGAGAGAGGGAACACAAGCAGGGGGAGTGGGAGAGGGAGAACCAGGCTTCCCGCAGAGCAGGGAGCCCGATGCAGGGCTTGATCCCAGGAACCTGGGATCATGACCTGAGCCGAAGGCAGACGCTTAATGACTGAGCCACCCAGGAGCCCTATACTCTGAAGAGTTTTAATCAGGAAAGGTTGTTGCATTTTGTCAAATGCTTTTTCTGCATCAATTGAGAGGACCATATGGTTCTTCTCCCTCCTCTTATTAATATGTTCTATCACATTGATTGATTTGCGAATGTTGAACCACCCTTGCATCCCCGGGATAAATCCCACTTGGTCGTGGTGGATGATCCTTTTAATGTATTGTTGGATCTTATTAGCTAGGATTTTGTTGAGGATTTTGGAATCCATATTCATCAGGGATATCCGTCTGAAATTCTCCTTTTTGATGGGGTCTTTGCCTGGTTTGGGGATTAAGGTAATGCTGGCCTCATAGAGTGAGTTTGGAAGTTTTTCTTCTGTTTCTATTTTTTGAAACAGCTTCAAGAGAATAGGTATTATTTCTTCTTTGAATGTTTGGTACAATTCCCCAGGGAATTCATCAGGCCCTGGACTCCTGTTTTTTAGGAAGTTTCTGATCACTGCTTCAATCTCGTTACTGGTTATTGGCCCATTCAGGTTGTCAATTTCTTCCTGTTTCAGTCTTGGCAGCTTATAGCTTTCCAGGAAAGCCCCCATTTCATCCAGATTGCTCAGTTTATTGGCATATAGTTGTTGATAATAATTTCGAATAATTGTTTCTATTTCCTGGGTGTTAGTCGTGATCTCTCCCCTTTCATTCATAATTTTATTAATTTGGGTCCTTTATCTTTTCTTTTGGACAAGTCTGGCTAGTGGTTTATCGATCTTATTAATTCTTTCAAAGAACCAACTTCCAGTTTCGTTGATCTGATCTACTGTGTTTCTGTTTTCTAATTCATTGATCTCTGCTCTAATTTTAATTATTTCTCCTCTAATGCATGGCTTAGGCATCATTTGTTGCTTTTTCTCTAGTTTTTTAAGGTGTAGAGTTAGTTGGTGAATTCGGGATTTTTCTGTTTTTTTGAGTGAGGCTTGGATGGCTATGTATTTCCCCCTTAGGACCACCTTTGCAGTATCCCATAGGTTTTGGACCGATGTGTTTTCATTCTCATTGATTTCCATGAATTGTTTCAGTTCTTCTTTGATTTTCTGGTTGACCCAAACATTCTTGAGCAGAGTGGTCTTTAGCTTCCAAGGGTTTGAATTTCTGCCAAATTTTTTCTTGTGATTGAGTTCCAGTTTTAAAGCATTGTGGTCTGAGAATATGCAGGAAATAATCTCAATCTTTTGGTATCAGTTGAGACCTGATTTGTAACCCAGTATGTGGTCTATTCTGGAGAAAGTTCCATGTGCGATCGAGAAGAACGTGTATTCTGTTGTTTTAGGGTGGAATGTTCTGTATATATCTATGAGGTCCATCTGGTCCAGTGTATCATTCAAAGCTCTTGTTTCCTTGTTGATTTTCTGCTTAGATGATCTGTCCATTGCTGAGAGTGGAATATTGAGGTCTCCTACAATTAACATATTGTTATCAATATGACTCTTTATTTTGGTTAACAGTTGGCTTATGTATATGACTGCTCCCATGTTGGGGGCATAGATATTTACAATTGTTAGATCTTCTTGTTGGATAGACCCTTTAAGAATGATATAGTGTCCTTCTGTGTCTCTAATTACAGACTTTAGTTTAAAATCTAATTTGTCTGATATAAGAATTGCTACCCCAGCTTTCTTTTGAGGTTCACTGGCATGGAAGATGGCTCTCCATCCCTTCACTTTCAGTCTGTATGTATCTTTAGGTTCAAAATGAGTCTCTTGTAGACAGCATATGGATGGGTCCTGTCTTTTTATCCAATTTGCAACCCTGTGCCGTTTTATGGGAGCATTTAGGCCATTCACGTTGAGAGTGATTATTGAAAGATATGAATTAATTGTCATCATGTTGCCTGTGAAGATGTTGTTTTTATAGATTGTCCCCGTTAATTTCTGTTGTATATCACTCTTGGGGTCTTTCTCCTTTTATAGAACCCCCCTTAATATTTCTTGCAGGGCCGGCATAGTGGTCACATATTCTTTCAGTTTCTGCTGGTTGTGGAAGCTCTGCATCTCTCCATCCATTCTAAATGACAGCCTTGCTGGATAAAGTATTCTTGGCTGCATGTTCTTCTCATTTAGTACCCTGAATATGTCTTGCCAGGCCTTTCTGGCTTGCCAGGTCTCTGTGGATAGGTCTGACATTATTCTGATGTTCCTCCTTACGTAAGGAATCTCTTCCCCCTAACTGCCCTTAAGATGGTTTCCTCGGTTCTAAGATTTGCAAGTTTTACTATTACATGCTGGGGTGTTGGCCTGTTTTCCTTGATCTTGGGAGGGGTCCTCTCTGCCTCTAGGACATGAAAGTTTGTTTCATTCCCCAGATTAGGGAAGTTCTCAGCTACGATTTGCTCAAATACATCTTCTGGTCCTCTCTCTCTCTCCACCCCCTCCAGTATTCCAATTATTCTGACATTGGAATGCTTCATGGTGTCACTTATTTCTCTGATTCTATTTTCATGGATTCTGAGTTGTTTTTCCATAGCCTCCTCTTTTCCCTTTTTATCTATTATATTGTCTTCCATGTCACTTATTCGTTCTTCTGTCTCAGTTACCCTAGCTGTTAGATTATCTAGATTGGATTGGACCTCATTGATAGCATTTTTAAGTTCTGCCAATTCAGCTTTCATTTCTGCCCTTAGAGACTCTATGTTGCCATTAATTGATTTCTCCATTCTAGCCATTGTCTTCACAATTGCTAGCCTGAATTCCATCTCCAACATCTTGGTTATATCTGCATCCATTTGTAAATCTACAGCATAAGTCATAATCTCTGAGTCTTTTCTATTTTGGGGGCTCCTCCTCCTAGTCATTCTGTTGAGGGGTGTTTGAGGGAATGTATAGAGTCCAAATTATTGACCAGAACCCAAGCAAGATGCACCTGTTTTCTAGGGACCTTAGGGTTGCTGGCCTCTTGTTTTCCCAGGCTGTCTTCTGCAGGAGGGGCCTGCCACACTGTTACTCAGGCAACCCTGTTTGGGTGGAGTTGCCCTGCCCCCCTGTGGCGGGGGATGGGCTCAGCGGGAATCAGTTTTGGGGGCTTTTGTTCTCTGGCGGCTTTCCCTGGCGGCTTTCCGCGTCTCTTCCATGAGTCAGAGCAGAAGAGACCGTTTCCAACCCTCTGCCTCAGAGCAGAGAGATCACAGTCTGTTCTTCAGTGAGCTCTCCAGGCCACACTGTCTCTGTTTCTGTCCGTGCTGCTATAACTGCAGCATCCTGGGTTGTGCACCCCTCTGCAGTGCCCCCAGTCCTGCCTCCAGGTCGGGACACGTCTCTGCCCTTTGTGCTTCTAAAACCGGGAGCCACTCCCAGTTCGCCCACGCGACCCCCGCTGCTCCAGGTTTCCGCCCCGGGGGCTGCCCTAAAGTCCTTTCCCCGCCCCTATGGGTCTGCAAGTCTGTGCCCCATCCCCAGAGCGCGAGGCTGTCGCTCACCGGTGGTGTAGGATCCCCACGGCCAGGCTCCCTCCCGCTGCCGTTTATCCTCCGGTATCTGCCAGCGGAATCACGGCTCCTGCTTCGTACCTCAAAACCAGCCACCCGCGATATTCTGTTTGTAGAGATCCAGATCTTCTTACATCTCAGGCTGGTTTCATGGGTGCTCAGAGTGGTCTGGTAGATATCCAGCTCAATTCTGGGGACCAGTTGAAATAGGGTCCCCTATTCCTCTGCCATCTTTCCTCTCTCCATACATCATTAGTTTTTGATGCAGTGATCCACGATTCATTGTTTTTGTATAACTCCCGGTGCTCCAGCAGTACATGCCCTCCTTAATACCCATCACTGGGTTAGCCCATCCCCCCCACCCTCCTCCCCTCTAAAACCCTGTTTGCTTCTCAGAGTCCATAGTCTCTCATGGTTTGTCTCTCCCTCCGATTTCCCCCCTTTCATTTTTCCCTTCCTTCTCCTAATGTCCTCCATGCTACTCTTTATGTTCCAAAATAAGTGAAACCATATGATAATTGACTTTCTCTGCTTGACTTAGCAACTTTTAAAATTCATATAGTAAAGTCAGTAATAAGCAATCAGAAGATATATTGGAGAAATTATATTATTAATAAATATGAGCAAAACTAACAAACACCTAGGGAATTCCATTGAAGATATCTAGAAACTATTTGAAGAAAACTATAAAACTTTCATAAAAGACTTAAGAGAAGACTCGAAAAAATTGAGATAACAAATCCTAGAAGGGAATGACCTGGTGTTATATTTCTATCAGTACTTCTTCAAATGAATATGTGAGTTGAACACCATCCCAATGACATTAATAAATGGGGAGAAGGAGTGGGTAGTCTAAATGGAAGTCTAGAGACAGACACAACTTAGAATACTCATTAGTATACAATAAGAACAATTTTGAAATCAGTTGGAAAAGGACCAATTATGTCATATTTAGTATTATGATAACTGGCTGATCACAGAAGGAAATAAGTTAGATCCCTACCTCACATATTATATCTCAGTAAATTCCTCTTGTGTAAATTGCAAATGCATTTGAGATTGAAATATAAAAAATAAGAACAACCACCACCAGAAATAACTACCTAAGTAAAATGGAAACTGAATGAATAAGGGAAGTGATGAATGAATGAACAAATGAACAGAGTAAAATGACCTCAACAATTCAAATACAAAATGCACTTGTATGCATTCCTTGGTTAGGGCCCTGCTAAGATCGTCAGGCTGTAGCTCCTTTGATGTGCGCAACCTCTCTGTCCCTTAAGGCTGCTGTAACAAAATATCACAGACTGGGTGATAAACAACAAAGTTCATTTCTCACAGTTCTGGAGGCTGCCAGTATGGTCAGGTGAGGGCCCTTTTCCATGGTGCAAACTTCTGGTTGTACCCTCACATGGTGGAAGAGATGAGCCAGCTGTCTGGGGCCTTATATATAAGGACACTAATCCTATTTATGAAGGCTCCGTCTTTATGACCTAATCACTTCCCAAAGACCCCACCTCCTATTACCATCGCTTTGGCCATTAGGTTTCCAATATGAATTTTGGGGAGACATAAACATTCACCCACAGCATCCTCTTCTCTAGCTTGTCGCTTATAATCACCCTTCAATTCTATAACCCATAATGACTGCCAGTGGAACTCACCTTACCTAAGTCACCCTACCTGGCAGTATGTCCTCTTAGTGGGAGGGATCCATTTGAAATGACTTCTAGGCTGACTCCATGCAACACAGGCCACCCTTGTCCATGGAAAACAGGCACTCTTCCCTGTTAGAGGAAAGACAGCTTGTTCCCATTCCAACCTCAGACACAACTACT
Source organism: Phoca vitulina (assembly GCF_004348235.1). Lineage (NCBI taxonomy): Eukaryota > Metazoa > Chordata > Mammalia > Carnivora > Phocidae > Phoca > Phoca vitulina. The sequence goes on from NW_022589725.1 coordinate 25,043,614, forward strand.
TGCCCTTCAGATTAGTCAAGCCTGATTCAGACAGTAGTCTCCTGTGTCCTCATGCTCCAGAGAACCAGAGAATGCACTTCCAGAAATCATAAGGGAAAAGAGCCAACAAAATGAAGCATTTAAACTTCTCTACATAAAAACCATGTCAACAAAGTTAAAAGTTGAGGAACAAAATTAGAAAAAGTTATTTGCAAAATATAAGACAAAATGTTAACATTCTTAACATGTAAAGACTTACAGATCAGAAGAAAAAGAACATCACAACTTAAGAAGTGGGCCAAGATTTTGAGAGAGCCAAGAGGCAAAACATGCACAGTCTGGACTGTATAATGTTTCTCAAGCTTTTCTTTATCTCTCCCTCCTGTGATATTTTAATATTGCAGATAAAGTATATATCTGTTTATGTAGGTCATGGATATCTGTACCTTATACATAGTAAGTTATCTGCCCTTCCTACAAGAACAGATTGTCAACACTTTGGGAGCAATATCATAGCTGCTGAGAATGCATAGGATAGTAATTACCCTTCAGAGGAAGTAGATGGTGACCAGAGGGGGAACAAAGGGACTTCTTGGGTGCTGTCTATATTGTTGTTGGGTTTTTTATGATGCAGTAATCTGTGTGTGTGTGTGTGTGTGTTCACTTTTTGAAACTTCATAGGGCTCAATACTTACAATTTATTTCCTTTTCTACATGTATGTTATAGGTAATGAAAATTTTACATTAAAAAGTAGATCCAGTACACAAATGAACAATTAAGGGGGAAAAAAAGAAATATAAGTGGCCAATGAGCCTGTGGAAAATAATAATTAATAATCAAAGAATGATTAAGACACAGAGTTACCATTTTTCACCTAATTGGCAAAAGTTAAAAAGAAATAATATCCCATTAGAGGCACCTGGGTGGCTCAGTCAGTTAAGCGTCTGCCTTGGGCTCCGGTCATGATCCCAGAGTCTTGGGATCCAGCCCTGCATAGGGCTCCCTGCTCAGCAGGGAGTCTGCTTCTCCCTCTCCCTCTGTCCCTTCACCTGCTGGTGTTCCCTCTCTCTCAAAAAAATAAATAAAATCCTTAAAAAATAATAATATCTCATAGTTTCAAAGGAATAAAAAAAAGGGCACCCTTGGGCACCTGGGTGGCTCAGTCGGTTAATCGTCTGCCTGTGGCCCAGGTCATGATCTCAGGGTCCTAGGATCAAGGCCCACATCGGGCTCCCTGCTTGGCGGGGAGCCTGCTTCTCCCTCTGTCTGCTTCTCCCCCTGCTTGTGCTCTCTCTCTTTCTGTCAAATAAATAAATAAAATCTTAAAAAAAAAGAAAAGAAAAAAGACAAGGGCACCCTTATATACTGTTGATAGAGTACATTGGAAGGCAATTTGAAAATGTATCAACAGAAAGCCATTTAACTCAGCAATTTTGTTTTGAGAAATTTTGCCTTAAAATTTTGAGTAAGTTTTCTAAGATGTATGATCTAGAATAATCTATGCAATATGCTTAATAATAGTAAAAATTGGGGAAAAAATAAGTAAGTTTCCAACAATAGGAAATTGATTATATATTTGGTAGATCTGTTTAACATAATGTTATTTAACCATGCAAAATTATAAAGCAGTTTCTTAGCACGGTGGTTGAGAGCAAAGGCTCTGGAATTAGTTTGCTTGGATTCAAATCTTCATTCTCTTCTTTAACTAGCTAGGGCCTGAGATAAACTCTATGCCTTCCTAGTCTTCAATTTTCTGAAAACTGAAAATACATTGTTAAGAGAATAAAACAAGTTACAGAACAGTATGTTTATTATGAGTCCATTTTTAAACATATATCTTACTTGAATATTTGCATTGATAAAGATGGTTATATTTTATTTTGTAGTATCTTCTGATTTTCCTGAAATGAGCTCGTATTTCCCCAGTTAATTATTTCCTTAAAAGTCAACGGAGTCTAAAATTAAGGCACAGGCTTATGAAAATAGTTCTGGCGTTTCCAAGACTTGCCCACTGAATCAGACTGACCAAATTTTCCAGTTCCCGAAGGGAACCTGCCACAAGCTATGTGGATTCTTGAGCTTACACTAGTGGTTCTCAAATTTTAGCTTACATCAGAATCACCTACAGGGCTTGGAAAAATACAGGTTGTTGGCCCCACCTACAGAGTTTCTGGTTCAGCCTGGCTGGAATAGAACCCAAGATCTCACATTTCTAATGACTTCCCAGGTAATGTCCATGCTGCAGCTCTGGGGACTACACTTTGGGAACCAATGGATATTATCTAGCATGGCTGACTTTTTTGACCAAATTAGTCAAACATTTTCCAAAATGCAATGGTTTTTACTTTCTGTGGAGTGAATACCACATATGCCTGGGGGATGAGGTCTATAAATAAAAACTGGAAAGTAGGTAAGAGACAAGCCAGAAAATCAGTGAAGCAAGTTAGTTTTGATTGTTGAGTGCATCCTGCCACATATTGCTGCCCTAGATTTCCAAATCCAGGAAAGGTTAAACTCAGGCAAACAGAAGAGAAACTTTTGTTTCCTTTCTTCCCTCTCCTCCAACTTTTATTCTACAAGGGTGTTTAGTTTCTTGGTCGTTGTTTTCCTGGTTAAGAGCAGATGTGTACTAACAGATTATTTGAATGCCTATGCTCTATAGGTCCTTTGTGCTGCTAGCAACTGTTAGTCAGATGTTCACTTCTAAGAAAACAAACTCATGAAATGCCGCAAGACTACTTCTGTGCCAAGGAAAGCTCATCTCTACTTGAAGACTTTTCTTTCTTTGAGAAGGAAAGCCCTGTGCTTGATTCAGCTCATCAGGGAAACCTGAAGAGTAAGCACACCTCAAAACTGTCTAGTGGAGAATATTCATTCAAATTATAATTGCAATTTTCAGAAGTAGGCTTCAAATATTTTCATCCTAAAAACATCAGAAAGGACACATTAACTTAGGAATTGATATGACTGGATGTAATGGGCAATTATTTTCCATTTCCAAGTTTCAAATGTGATTTTTATGTTAGTTGTAATGTACCAATTTGCTGAAATTTCTATTTCTCAGTTTGAGAACATAGTCTTAAATCATTTGATAATTCATCTCCCTCTTTATCTTCCTGAAGTTTTCTGCTATCATTTTATTCAAATTAGCAAGGCTCTTTCTGTGTTTCTTTCTCAAATATTTGTGTCTAGATCCAGGAAATGTACAGTCTCACTAGTCTGAACTATTGAAAAGGGGGCCAGCCTGAATCTACAAAATGTCTAAATTAAAGCAATTTCAAGTAAGTATCATCTTATGGCTTTCAAGTTCCTATGAGAATAAGCAGTTTCTAAAAAATTGCTACCAAGTAGAGACCTTTTCTTTTTTTTAAAAAAAAAGCAATTTTAATTAACACAGTTTTATGCAAATCAATGCCATAAACATACTCTAAAGCAGTAGATTTGATTAAATAAGCTGTAAAGATCCCCATGTCAATTAGTTTCACCTTCTTAATTTACAACAGCAAAACTCTTCTTCATAAACAGTGCCAGCTCCTTTCTGACCAAATTATTGTAAATTCAGATTAATGAGATTTCATTCTATTTCTCTCAAGCCTCTTTATTTTCCTTTAAGAGTATTTTTAAAAGGAAACAGACTCTCAGAGGAATTGTTTGAGAGTAGGAAAATGAAAGTATATCTTTGTTTCTGAAAGCCTTTTGGCAATTTCCTGATACCCATTATAGTTCTGACAAGATAATTGCCCTTTGCTTGACAATGACAGAAATTACAGCACAGCCAAATTGCAACTAGCAGAGATATTTCTGAAAGTGCAGATTTGGCTTTGTAGGTTCAACAAAGCCAAGCAAGCATAACAACTCAAGATATCCCAATAATTTTATGTAAGTATAATACTTGCCAGCAAAGTAATACCTGGGATGATTGAACAAAGTTGAAACTCATAGAATTTCAGAATATGTAGATTTTCCACCATCTTCTCACCCACACAAATAGCATAATATGAGATACATGAACCCTAGAGATTTTTTAATAACCTGCCAATCAATGTTTTTGCAGTCAGTAGGCTGAGAAGTCAAAACTAGAGACCAGTTCTCCTGATGCCCATTAAAGAGCTCTTGACACTACCCCATACTGTTCATAGCTAAAATCAGAGACCATCCACATCAAGGGTGTCACCAGACTATTCCAGGTGCCTCTTGTTTTTGTACTGCCTGCAGGTCACAAATTGTTTTTACAATTTTAAGTGGTTGAAAAAATAAAAATAAGAATACTATTTTGCAACATGTGAAATTATATGGAATTCAAATTTCAGTATCCATAAATAAAGTTTTATTGGTACACACCCACAGCCATTCTTTTGTGTATAGTCTATGACTGCTTGCACTTTATAATAGCAGAGTTGAATAGTTGTAACAGAGACCATCTGGCCCACAAAGTCCGAACTATTTTCTCTCTGGCCCTCCATAAAATGTTTGCTGTTGTAGATAAGTACCTGGCCTCTTTGCAACTTGGGAGGAAGAATCCTCTAGATTTATTAGCAATTGTCCAGATTTCCAAATCCAGTGCACATCAATGCACATCAAAGTTTAGTCTCTTTTACTTCATTTAGACAAAAAAATCTTGTTATATCCAAACACACTGAGAATACAGATTAACTTTCATTGACATTGGCACCTATGTATATCCCTCAACTTGAGGAAGACCAAGGACATTGTCAATGTCTACCCCTAACTTCCCACATCCACGTCCCCAGTTCAAGCAAAGTGGTTCAGATGTGGGCTGATATCCATGGCACAATTGGAACCGCCAGGGGAGTCTGCTGGCAGGTTGTCATGAAATGCCAGCCTGCTCCCAGATCAAGTCTAAGAAACAATCTACAAACAGGATATTCTGGACAAAAAATGACTACAGTCACAGTTTGGATAATAGTCTTCACATGTGCTGAACAGAAAGAATTGGTGGTGGTGAAATAAGCTTGTTAATAACACCCACACTCTACTATTAGTCAGCATCAGTTTGAAGACCAGCAGTCTTTATGTTCTGACTAAAAAGTATAAATCAGTCAGTATCAATAAAAATCCAGCAGAAGCATACAGTCCATAAGCATAATATTGGTATTTTCTCCTGCATCTGATTTTTACTGATTTGACTGATGACAGCAAGCCCTGTGTTTGGCACATGAAAATACCACTGAGAAAGCTGGAAGAGGATACATCCAGCTTATATTTGTTCTTTTATTCACAAAGCAGGTTTTCAGTATCCCATTTGATAAATAAACCTCCAGGATGAGAACAAGTAGGCTCAACATAGCAATTTGGAGATCCATTGTCACTAGCCAGTTTGTGGCTGTTATTGACCTTCAGAGACTAAAAAAAAAAAAAACTAAAGTCAGAGAGAAAGAGAAATAAAAATCACTATGAATTTATTTGTACCTTTGGTTCGGACTATAGCTGTGCTTTCTTGGGATTAAAAAAAATTCCCATATTTACATAACAAAGACAAAATGTTGAATATAATTTCTAGAACCACTCAAATACTCAGACCACCAACTGCAACTTGATATGACTCAGGCACCTCCACCCAATTAGGATCTGGCCTGAATGTTTGCAGGAAGCAAGCTCATTAATTTTTTTGAGTGTTTTGTTTCCCCAAGGTCTTCCTACATTTTTAGTTCTTCAGTGTGAAGAGCAGGAGGAGGAAAGCAGCTCTCAATTAATACAAATGAGCCATACTTTTCAGTATTCCTTAATGAATACCCCATCCAGACAGCCCAGTCTAACTTTGAGAGGCATGGCTTCCTGATGTAGAAAATGTCCAACCATCCTGGGACTCTCTCATATCTGTTTACTAAGTTTGAGCTGTGAGCACCAAACAGAGAAATTCTATAAAAATGGGGGTTGGGAGTGGAGACTGTTATTTTCTGCAAATGAAGATAAGCCCCTAGATGCAAAACCACTCGTAACTCAGCTGTGAGACATGTGGTCATAGAAAAAAGTATATTTGAATATTAGTTTACTATCTACTTGACCACTGGAAATCCAGAAGAAGGCTGGATCTGGAGACCTAATATGGACACTAGCATTTCCTCTCTTCCTCTCTGCAAGCCAGGGCTAATGATGAAGACTCACAGAGGGCACTTTCTCAGGATGTTCTTGGATACACCCACTTCTTACTAGTTAGTTGGCTCTTTGATTGCTTACAACACATTCTACGTTATCCTAAGGACTTTTAGTGAAGCATCTGTTATAGATAAACCCCTGGATGGCAGACTTGGGGAAGATGAAAGTGGAGGAAGATATCCCAGATACTCACCGTGAAGTTCTACTCATCATTTCTGGGTGACTGGGCCAGGGCGCAGTTGTCACCTGACTCTCTGGGAAGGAAAGGCTCATGGGGAAATTTACCAAGGTGGCAATATTTGGGCACCCTCCATCCTTGCGGGAGGCCTTCTTCAAGTATGGGTGTTTTCAAGGTGAAGCTCACTACCTAATTACCTTGTTGTCCTAGCATCATGTGACCTCTTAACCTTCTTCCCTGTGACATCCCCTACTCTGGGCTTAGTCCTGTCTTTTTTCTCCATCAAAAGACAGCATACAACTCAACAAGCACCTACTATGTGTGAGTACTGCACTATACTGTGGGTGTACTCTGTGGTTGCCAAGATGAACATCCTACACACAGTATCAGCACCCCAAGGGCTCTTTCTGTAGTAGAGAAGATGGCCTCATGAAAGTTCAACTTAGTAAGTGTTATAATCATTATGTAATGAAGCTTATGTGCTCTCAGAAGAAAATGACCAAGTTTGCCTGGGGAAACTGAGAACAGCATCTAAGAAAAGACATCATATGAGGTGGATGTCAAAGAATGAGTGGGACCTTAAAGAAGACCATTCTATGTGGAGGAAAGACCACCCCCAACATCAGGGAAGCCTAAAACAGCACCTCTCCCAATCTCCCTGGAAACTTCGAGGAGAGGTAGCCAGAGGCCACTCTTTAGTGGAAGAGCTGAGACCAAAACCCAAGGCTGTCATGCCCAGGCCAATGGCCTATTCACTACCTATCCTTGGGGCCATTCCCTTTGGGATGCAGTCTCCATTAGATAAAAACAAATCTGATGAGTGATTATGTGCCCGTGTTTTATCTTTAAATTTTAGTATTTCTTTTTTCTCTGTTATCTTTGATACAGAGATAATAAAGTTTTAAATGACAGTTTAAAATTTTAACTCCCCACCCCATCCCACCAAAATTGTTCTGCTAGAACACTTGTTTTACTATGGTTTCTGACAATCTGAAGGTAAATGAATTCTAGATTGAGAAGAAAGGCCACCAGCCATCTGTTGTATGAAAATGCGACCAGTCAGGATGGAAAAAGATGATCCATGAAATGTCCTCTTTCATATCAAATGCAAAATAACTCTTTGAACTCACTAGTCCATGCCTTCTCAAGTTTAACCCTTCACCATTTGAGCACAGTAAGCAAGATAATTTGCCAATTTAATAAAATTCTGGTATCACACTATGTATAGTAAAATATGTTGATCCTTAGGTTGAAAAAAGCATGTTTATAGTAGTCCCGAATATGCTAACAATATTCCTTTAATTTAAATCTGAGTTAAATCTGCTTCTATGTTCTGTGGTTGCAAGTTACAATATCTCTCCACATGTACATTTTTATGTTCTGCCAAGTGTATCATGTACCCAGCACTGTCCAATAAAAATATAATGCAAAAGACATGTGGAATTTAAAATTTCTAGTAGCCACATTAAAAAAAAGTTTAAAGAAAAGAGGTAAACTTAATTTCATAATATGTTTTGTTTGACCCAAAATATCCAAAATAGTATTCTAGAACCACTCCAATACTCAGATGTAAATATATCAAACCACTCAAGATGTAATCAATATAAAAATATTGATGAACTATTTTACATTAGTTTATTATTGTTGTTGTTGTACTAAGCATTCAAAAAATAATGTATATGGACAGGGAAAGAAACAACAAATGTTGGAGAGGTTGTGGAGAAAGGGGAACCCTCTTACATTGTTGGTGGGAATGCAAGTTGGTACAGCCACTTTGGAAAACAGTGTGGAGGTTCCTCAAAAATTTAAAAATAGAGCTACCCTATGACCCAGCAATTGCACTCCTGGGTATTTACCCCAAAGACACAGATATAGTGAAAAGGAGGGCCATATGCACCCCAATGTTCATAGCAGCAATGTCCACGATAGCCAAACTGTGGAAAGAGCCGAGATGCCCTTCAACAGATGAATGGATAAAGAAGATGTGGTCCATATATACAATGGAATATTACTCAGCCATCAGAAAAGATGAATACCCAACTTTTACATCAACATGGATGGGACTGGAGGAGATTATGCTAAGTGAAATAAGTCAAGCAGAGAAGGTCAGTTACCATATGGTTTCACTTATTTGTGGAACATAAGGAATAGCATGGAGGACATTAGGAGAAGGAAGGGAAAAATGAAGGGGGAATTCGGAGGGAGAGATGAACCATGAGAGACTATGGACTCTGAGAAACAAACAGGGTTTTAGAGGGGTGGGGGAGGGAGGATTGGTTAGCCCAGTGATGGGTATTAAGGAGGGTACATACTGCATGGAGCACTGGGTGTTATATGAAAACAATGGATCGTGGATCACCACATCAAAAACTAATGATGTATTGTATGGTGACTAACACAACAAAATAAAATTTAAAAAAAATAATGTATATTTTACTCTTATAGGATATCTCAATTCAGACACTAAATATTCAGTGTTTAAAGTGAAATAAGTAGAATATAATCCTACACAAATAATAAAGTTGTGTTCAGTGGAAAATATTTTACCGTGCTTCAGTTTTTAAGCTTAAAGCTAACTAAAATTAAATGCAATTTAAAACTCTTTTGCACTAACCATATGTAGCTAGTGACTACCATATTGGACACTACAGATCTAGAAGTTAAAGTGATGGCAAACAGAAAGATATGAGGATCGTTATTATTTTCTTTTAATAAGGCATAGAGATAGTGTATAAGAAGGAATCAGAGCATAAGCATATAAAAGGTAGCAGAGTGGTAAAAACATGGACTTTGGAGTTAGACCAGATTATCTGTTGGTTTTTATCTGTGACCTCTGTGTACCTCAGTTCTCCAATCTGTAAAGTAATGTTACTTTTGAGCTTTTTAGATTAAATGAGATTATTGGGCTTTTAAGATTAAATGAGAAAAAAAAAAAGATTAAATGAGATAATCTAAATAATGGGCTCTGAAATCTAGCACATTCCAAAGGTTCAATAAGTTATAACTAGATTTACTATTATCTATAGAAACCATGGGATCTGTTTGGATTTAAGTGTGGGGCCCCTTGGAGAGGGTTATAACTTAATTAATCACTTGAGGGAGGTAGGGTGAGAGGAGAGAAAAATTGTGGTATTTTTTTGTAGATTTTATTGCATTATCAATATTTAAATAGAAAAATGTGCCAATCCCAACTCTACAGCTCAAAGGATTTTCACAAAGCAAACATACCTGTGTAACCAGCACCCAAATCTAAAAACAAAACATTTAGAGAATCTCAAAGTCCTCTTTGTGCTCCCAAAAAAATTAACCACTATACTGACTGCTAACACTATAGGTTAGTTTTGTCTGTTTGTAAACTTTATATAAATGGACCCAGCCTGTATGAGTGTATAAGTGTCTGACTTCTTGCACCCAACAACACATTTGTGAGATTTTTTTCATTTTGTCGTGTAGGGTAATAGATTGTTCCTTCTCATTACGGTGTTTAATTCCACTACATAAATAACTCCACAAGGTATTTAATTTGTTCATTCTACAGTATGTGGACATGTGGGTTGTTTCTTGATTGCAGCTCTGGCAAATATACTGGCTACACACTCTCTGGTACATGTCTTTTGGTGATGGGGATGCACTGGATTTTGAGTTTTCAAACTTGTTGAGAAGAGAAGATACACTCATCCCATCATTTCATGTGCAGGAACCTTGGATAAGCATGAAGAATTGGAGAGCCTTGTGGCTAAGTTCCTGAATGTAGAAGCAGCTATGGTCTTTGGGATGGGATTTGCAACTAACTCAATGAATATCCCTGCACTAGTCGGAAAGGTGAGAATTTGTTAATATAATTGTCTTCTGCTGTGTTATTCCTAAGAATCACAACTCTGAGCAGGTCCTTCATTAGAAGTATGGCAGAGAAGGTCCTTTTTCTAGGAAAATCTGATTGGATGTCCAGCTTTTTAAATAAATATTCCAGCTTAGTCCACCAAATCTGTTTATAAAGATATTCTGTTTATAGAATTGCAGTCCTAGACATGGGTCAAATTTCATCTTTGATGATAGTTTAGCAAGATCAATGAAATTTTAAGTCTCCCACATCCTCATTTACAATGTAGAAAATGTTTATGGAGCATTTATTTGAACAAAACATTTTGCTCATGCCACTCATTCATTTATTCATTCAACAGACCACTTATTGAGAAATGACTTTATCCTCATATAAAGCAAGATACAGTGCATACAAAAATGAATAAGACCTATGCCTTATAAATGTATGTTGTTTACAGTCTAGGGGGGAAACAATGCACCAAATAAAATAGGATGAATATCACAGAAAATCCAGGCACATACATGGAGAAGGGCAAAAGAGTTGCTTCCAAATTCTTCTTGGGAAAGGCTGAGATGCCTATGCAAAGTGGGTGACATAAGAACTGAATCTGGGTGGGCGGAGCAAGATGGCAGAGGAGTAGGAGACCTAAATTTCCTCTGGTCCCAGGAATTCAGCTGGATAGGGATCAAAGCATTCTAAACACCTATGAACTCAACAGGAGATCGAAGAAAAGAATAGCAACAAATCTCTGAACAGAAAAGCGAACACTTTCTGGAAGGTAGGACGTGCAGAGAAGTGAATCCGAGGCGATATTCGGGAGGATAGATGGCAGGGGAGGGGGCCTCCATTGGCTACTTCTGGCAAGTGATAGAGCAGCAGAGCACAAAATCGGAACTTTTAGAAGTCGGCTCCACTGAGGGACGTCGCCTCAGTGGCTAAGCGGGGGATGGAACCCTCGCGGGACAGTGTGGTCTCAGGACCCTCGGGGTCACAGAAAGACCAGGGGGTGCCTGAGTGTGGCAGAGCTCCCAGGTATCAGAGCAGGGAAGCTGGCTGCACAGACGGAGCCGAGGTGCAGGCTCTCGGCTCGGGGTTGCCATAAACCGTGATCCACAGCACAGTCGGGCCACTGCTCCTCCAGCAGGGACCCAACAAGTGGCAGATCCGGGGAGACTTCCCTTCCTCCCCCGGGAGGAGCAGCACGGGAGCACACTGCAGGGATCTGCTGGGTTTGGAGACTCCACACAGGGTCGGGTGCCAGAGATAGAAACGCTCGGTCACAGGCCGGATGAGCACAGAGTGCGGCCAGAGACTGGGGAGACGAGAGTGACTACTGCTTTTCTCTGGGGGCTCACTGAGGAGTGGAGCCCCAAGCTCTCAGCTACTCCAGGCAGGAGATTGGGAGGCCGCCATTTTCACTCTTGGCCTCCAAAGCTGTATGGAAAGCTTGCAGGGAACAAAAGCTCCCGAGAGCAAACCCAAACAGATTACTTAGCCCGGACCTGCAAGGGTGGGACAATTCCACCTCCGGCAAAACATTTGGGAACCATGGCAACAGGCCCCTCCCCCAGAAGATCAGCAAAGACAGCCAGCCATGACCAAGTTTACCAATCAATGAGAATGGCAGAACTCCAGAGCTAGGGGAATACGGCACATAGAATTCATGGCTTTTTTCCCATGTTTCTTTAGTCTTTCAAAGTTAAGGGTTTTCTTTTTATTTTTCTTTTTCCCTTTTTCAACCAACATCTTATCAATCCCTTTTTTAAAAAATCTTTTTTATTTTTCATTTTTAGAGTCATATTCTATCCCTTTATAGTAGTTAACCTTATTTTTGGTATATTAAAATTTTGGGATACAGTTTCTTCTAAGAGATCAAAATATACACTAAATCTCTAGTGTATGGCTTTGTTCTAGTCTCCTGCCTGATCACATTCTCTCCCTTTCTTTTTTTTAAATCCTCTTCTTTCTTTTTTCAACTAACTTCTTATCAATTCCTTTTATAAAATCTTTTATAATTTTCATCTTTGCAGTCATATTCCATCCCTTCATAGTATTAATCCTTATTTTTGTACATATATAAGTTTTCCTTTCTTTAAAATTTTGGGAGGCACTTTCTTCTAACAGACCAAAATACACCCAAAATCCAGTGTGTGGCACTAATCTATGCACCAGTCTGATCATATTTGATCATATTCTGTTTTTTTGTTTTGTTTTGTTTTTGTTTGTTTTTATCTTTTTCTTTTTCTTTTCTTTTTTTTCTTTTTTCTTTCTTTCTCTTTCTCTTCCCCTGGTTTCAGGTCTTTTCTGATTTGTTTAATATATCTTTCTGAGGACGTTCTTACCTTGTTAGCATTTTGTTCTCTCATTCATCTATTCTCTTCTGGACAAAATGACAAGATGGAAAAAATCACCTCAACAAAAAGAACAAGAGGCAGTACCAACTGCCAGGGACCTAATCAATACGGACATTAGTAAGATGCCAGAACTAGAGTTCAGAATGATGATTTTAAAGATACTAGCTGGGCTTGAAAAAAGCATTGAAGTATTAAAGAAACCCTTTCTGGAGAAATAAAAAAAATAAAATCTAACCAAGTCGAAATCAAAAAGGCTATTAATGAGGTGCAATAAAAAATGGAGGCTCTAACTGCTAGGATAAATGAGGCAGAAGAAAGAATTAGTGATACAGAAGACCAAATGATGGAAAATCAAGAAGCTGAGAAAAAGAGAGATAAACAACTACTGGATCGTGAGGGCAGAATTCGAGAGATAAGTGATACCATAAGACAAAACAACATTAGAATAATTGGGATCCCAGAAGAAGAAGAAAGAGAGAGAGGGGCAGAAGGTATATTGGAGCAAATTATAGCAGAGAACTTCCCTAATTTGGGGAAGGAAACAGGCATCAAGATCAAGGAGGCACGGAGAAACCCCCTCAAAATCAATGAAAATAGGTGTCAACACCCCGACATCTACTAGTAAAACTTAGGAGTCTCAGAGACAAAGAGAAAATCCTGAAAGCAGCCCAGGAGAAGAGATCTGTAACCTACAATGGTAGAAACATTAGATTGGCAACAGACCTATCCACAGAGACCTGGCAGGCCAGAAAAGAGTGGCATGATATATTCAGAGCACTAAATGAGAAAAATATGCAGCCAAGAATACTATATCCAGCTAGGCTGTCATTGAAAATAGAAGGAGAGATAAAAAGCTTCCAGGACAAACAAAAACTAAAGCAATTTGCAAACATGAAACCAGCCCTACAAGAAATATTGAAAGGGGTCCTCTAAGCAAAGAGAGAGCCTAAAAGCAACATAGACCAGAAAGGAACACAGACAATATACAGTAACAGTCACCTTATAGGCAATACCATGGCACTAAATTCCTATCTTTCAATAGTTACCCTGAATGTAAATAGGCTAAATGCCCCAATCAAAACACACAGGCTATCAGATTGGATAAAAAAACAAGACCCATTGATATGCTGTCTGCAAGAGACTCATTTTTAGACCCAAAGACACCCCCAGATTGAAAGTGAGGGGGTGGAAAACCATTTACCATGCTAATGGACACCAAAAGAAAGCGGGGGTGACAATCCTTATATCAGACAAATTAGATTTTAAACCAAAGACTGTAATAAGAGATGAGGAAGGACACTATATCCTACTTAAAGGGTCTATCCAATAAGAAGATCTAACAATTGTAAATATCTATGTCCCTAACATGGGAGCAGCCAATTATATATGCCAATTGATAACAAAAACAAAGAAACACATTGACAACAATACAATAATAGTGGGGGACTTTAACACCCCCCTCACTGATATGGACAGATCATCGAAGCAAAAGATCAACAAGGAAATAAAGACTTTAAATGACACACTGGACCAAATGGACTTCACAGATATATTCAGAACATTCCATCCCAAAGCAACAGAATACACATTTGCAATACAAGCCTTTCTCAAGAAACAAGAAAGGTCTCAAATATACAACCTAACCCTACACCTAAAGGAGCTGGAGAAAGAACAGCAAATAAAGCCTAAACCCAGCAGGAGAAGAGAAATAATAAAGATCAGAGCAGAAATCAATGAAATAGAAACCAAAAGAAGAGTAGAACAGATCAACGAAACTAGGAGCTGGTTCTTTGAAAGAATTAACAAGATTGATAACCCCCTGGCCAGACTTATCAAAAAGAAAACAGAAATGACCCAAATCAACAAAATCATGAATGAAAGAGGAGAGATCACAACCAACATCAAAGAAATACAAACAATTATAAGAACATATTATGAGCAACTATATGCCAGCACATTAGATAATCTGGAAGAAATGGATGCATTCCTAGACATGTATCAACTACCAAAACCAAACCAGGAAGAAATAGAAAACCTGAACAGACCTATAACCACTAAGGAAATTGAGGCAGTCATCAAAAATCTCCCAAAAACAAGAGCCCAGGGCCAGATGGCTTCCCAGGGGAATTCCACCAAACATTTCAAAAAGAATTAATACCTTTTCTTCTGAAACTGCTCCAAAAAATAGAAATGGAAGGAAAACTTCCAAACTCATTTTATGAGGCCACCATTACCTTGATCCCCAAACCAGACAAAGACCCCATCAAAAAGGAGAATTACAGACCAATATCCTTGATGAAGATGGATGCAACAATTCTCACCAAAATACTAGCCAATAGGATCCAACAGTACATTAAAAGGATTATTCACCACGACCAAGTGGGATTTATCCCTGGGCTGCAAGGTTGGTTCAACATCCGCAAATCAATCAATGTGAAACAATACATTAATAAAAGAAAGAACAAGATTCATATGATCCTCTCAATAGATGCAGAAAAAGCATTTGACAAAGTACAGCATCCTTTCTTGATCAAAACTCTTCAGAGTATAGAGATAGAGGGTACATACCTCAATATCATAAAAGCCATCTATGAAAAACCTACAGCGAATATCATTCTCAATGGGGAAAAACTGAGAGCTTTCCCCCTAAGGTCAGGAACATGGCAGGGATGTCCACTATCACCACTGCTATTCAACATAGTATTAGAAGTCCTAGCCAAGCAATCAGACAACAAAAAGAAATCAAAGGTATCCGAATCAGCAAAGAAGAAGTCAAACTCTCACTCTTTGCAGAGGATATGATACTTTATGTGGAAAACCCAAAAGACTCCACCCCAAAACTGCTAGAACTCATACAGGAATTCAGTAAAGTGGCAGGATATAAAATCAATGCACAGAAATCAGGGGCATTCCTATACACCAACAACAAGACAAGAAAGAAAAATTAAGGAGTCAATCTCCTTTACAATTGCACCCAACAATATAGGATACCTAGGAATAAATCTAACCAAAGAGGCAAAGGATCTGTACTCAGAAAACTATAAAACACTCATGAAAGAAATTGAGGAAGACACAAAGAAATGGAAAAACGTTCCATGCTCATAGATTGGAAGAACAAATATTGTGAAGATGTCAATGCTACCTAGAGCAATCTACACATTCAATGCAATCCCCATCAAAATACCATCCACTTTTTTAAAAGAAATGGAACAAATAATCCTAAAAGTTGTATGGAACCAGAAAAGACCCCGAATAGCCAGAGGAATGTTGAAAAAGAAAAGCAAAGCTGGTGGCATCACAATTCCGGACTTCCAGCTCTATTACAAAGCTGTCATCATCAAGACGGTATGGTACTGGCACAAAAACAGACTCATAGATCGATGGAACAGAATAGAGAGCCCAGAAATGGACCCTCAACTCTATGGTCAACTAATCTTTGACAAAGCAGGAAAGAATGTCCAATGGAAAAAAGACAGTCTCTTCAGCAAATGGTGCTGGGAAAATTGGACAGCCACATGCAGAAGAATGAAACTGGACCATTTCCTTACACCACACACAAAAATGGACTCCAAATGGTTGAAAGACCTCAATGTGAGACAGGAGTCCATCAAAATCCTAAAGGAGAACACAGGCAGCAACCTCTTCGACCTCAGCCACAGCAACTTCTTCCTAGAAACATTGCCAAAGGCAAGGGAAGCAAGGGTAAAAATGAACTATTGGGACTTCATCAAGATAAAAAGCTTTTGCAAAGCAAAGGAAACAGTCAACAAAACCAAAAGACAACTGACAGAATGGGAGAAGATATTTGCAAATGACATATCAGATGAAGGGCTAGTATCCAAAATCTATAAAGAACTTCTCAAACTCAACACCCAAAGAACAAAGAATCCAATCAAGAAATGGGCAGAAGATATGAACAGACATTTTTCCAAAGAAGACATCCAAATGGCCAACAGACACATGAAAAAGTGCTCAACATCACTGGGCATCAGGGAAATCCAAATCAAAACCTCAATGAGATACCACCTCACACCAGTCAGAATGGCTAAAATTAACAAGTCAGGAAATGACAGATGTTGGCGGGGATGCGGAGAAAGGGGAACCCTCCTACACTGTTGGTGGGAATGCAAGCTGGTGCAGCCACTCTGGAAAACAGTATGGAGGTTCCTCAAAAAGTTGAAAATAGAGCTACCCTACGATCCAGCAATTGCACTACTGGGTATTTACCCCAAAGATACAAATGTAGGGATCTGAAGGGGTACGTGCACCCTGATGTTTATAGCAGCAATGTCCACAATAGCCAAACTGTGGAAAGAGCCAAGATGTCCATCAACAGATGAATGGATAAAGAAGAAGTGGTATATATATACAATGGAATATTATGCAGCCATCAAAAGGAATGAGATCTTGCCATTTGCAGTGATGTGGATGGAACTGGAGGGTATTATGCTGAGCGAAATAAGTCAAATAGAGAAAGACATGTATCATATGACCTCACTGATATGAGGAATTCTTAATCTCAGGAAACAAACTGAGAGTTGCTGGAGTGATGGGGGTGGGAGGGATGGAGTGGCTGGGTGATAGACACTGGGGAGGGTATGTGCTCTGGTAAGTGCTGTGAATTGTGCAAGACTGTTGAATCTCAGATCTGTACCTCTGAAACAAATAATGCAATATATGTTAAGAAAAAAAAAAAAAGAAGAAGAAGATAGCAGAAGGGGAAGAATGAAGGGGGCGAATCAGAGGGGGAGACGAACCATGAGAGACTATGGACTCTGAAAAACAAACTGAGGGTTCTAGAGGGGAGGGGGGTGGGAGGATGGGTTAGCCTGGTGATGGGTATGAAAGAGGGCACGTTCTGCATGGAGCACTGGGTGTTATGCACAAACAATGAATCATGGAACACTACATCAAAAACTAATGATGTAATGTATGATGATTAACATAACAATAAAAAATTAAAAAAAAAAAGAAGAGACTAGAGATGAAGGCACGTTGCAAAGAACCTTGTGGTCATGCTTGAGTATTGCAAATTCTTTCTGAGGAAAATGGGGAATTTCATTGGCTCAGTTTAAGTAAGCAAGTGTCATAATCAGATTTAGGTTTAAAAAAATCTGATTCATGACAATTAAATGCAATATATGATCTTTTAGTGGATTCTGCATTGAAAAAATAGAAGGAAATAAAGCATCTATAAAAGACACTGATATCATTAGGACAGTTGGAGAAATATGAATTCAGGCTCTATCTTAGGTGATAGCACTATATGAATGTTGGATTTCTTGGGTATGATCATTGCATTGTGATTTAGCCAGAGAATGTCCTTGTTCTCAGTAAATACATGATGAAGAATTTAGGGGTGAAGTATCATGAGGTATCACTAAAAAAATATATAAATACACACACATCTAGAGTATGGAGGTATGAGAATATTGCTGGCTCTTGCCCCCAAAACTTAAAACATGTCATGTGTGAAGTTTCCAAAATATGAGCAAGAACTCAAAGATCCTGGGTGGCCACAAATGGCCATCATAATTTGTCTCTGCATTTTTGGTACACTTGAGCAATTTTATAATTTAGAAATGTTTAAATTAAAAAAGAAAACTAATTTCACAACTATAATTTATAGGCAGTAAATTTGATTGATCTTTTTCACTCGCCTCAGACTGAATTGCCATCCACACTTTTTCAAATGTGAAGTTTTTAGCTGGAAAGCAGTGATGTTTTTGTCTACAAGGATGTCAATACAGAGGAGAATGAGAATAGGAAAACAAGAGCTTGAAAGGCCCTGCAGAAAAGACCCCTGCCCTCCAGAGGGAGAACACCAAAACTGTCCCAAATAATACACCACAGGATTGAAGAACCCCAGCAAACCACAATCCACCCAAAGTATATCCACTTTCCTGTCAAAGATCAATTCTTTAGAAAATGGTAGCTGACATTTAACCAATGTCTTGAAGGATCTTTTCTGATGAAAATCAAATGCAAATGGTTAAAGATGTAATCCCTTAAAATAATCCCCATCTTTATCAGCTAATTGTCTACAGGATTTTATCCACATAGACATCAGGCAAAACTTGTCCTTTTAAAATTAAAGAGGGTTTGGGGAATGTGTGTTACAGGTCTCAAAGTGTCTTTCTGTTCCCACATGTTGTTTTTCTTTAATTTTATTTATTGGCCTGTGTTTTGTGTGCTTGCTTTCTGAACAGGGATGCCTCATTTTAAGTGATGAGTTAAACCATGCATCTCTTGTACTTGGGGCCCGACTCTCACGTGCAACCATAAGGATCTTCAAACACAACAGTGAGTATCAATGAATTTATCCCAACATGTATTGCTTGCTTCTAGAAGAAAGTAAAGATTATTGATGGGGCTTTGTCCTTGCTCTTCCAACTGGGAATTTAGGCTAATGAAACACAATTATGTTTATATTCACTACTGGCTTGTTAACCCCTCCTGACCTGAAACAAATTGTTGAAGTGCTTTAAACACACTAGATTTCTAAGTGGAACCCAAACACATTAATGTCACTGTTATTAGTGGTCTTGCAATGCAGCCTCTGAAGACATGACTGATCTCTTAGGAGACTGATGTTTAATTATCAGAAGTGTTATAACTCTTCCTTTTCTATAGTTCTGCCTTAGGAAAGTTTTTAAGACTTAAGTTCTATGTTATAGTCAGGTAAAAAGTGATGTTTTTCCTTAAAATATTGTCTCCTTTCACTATCCCCACCCAGCACATGCTTACAATCTAGTAAGAGAAGCAGATATGTCCCTATACTGTGACCCATAAATTCTTCGTCTTGGAATTTCCAGTGTATGTCCACCCAAAGGTTTGTACAAGAATGTCCATAGCAGCTTTAGTCATTATAGCCAAGACTGGAAACAACCCAAATTTCTATCAACAGAAGAATGGAAAAGATCTGTGCTGTATTCATATAATAGAATATGACTCTCTGATAAAAAAGAAATGCACTACTGATACATACAGCATAGATTACTCTCAAGAAAAATTACTTTTAATGAAAAAAATCAGACATCAAACAGTATATACTATATGAGTATGTTTATAGTAAATAAAAAAAACTATTAGATAAAACTAATCTATGGTGATAGAAATCATAATGATACTTGTCCCTAATTGTGGGGGAGAGAATTGGTGAGAAGAGGAATAAAGGAACTTTCTGGCGTGACAGAAATGTTTGATATTTTGATTGGGTTGATGTGTACATTCTTATTAAAATTCATTGAGTTTTACATTTAAAACCTGTCAATTTCCTTGTAAGTAAATTTTCCTAAAATATAATTGTTATCATACAATATCTTTGGTATTAAAGAAAAAAGTATAGGCTTTGGCCCAAGCATCTGTGTCCTTGTCCTATGGCTTATTAGTATGCGATCCTTGGCAAATTACTTAACCTTCTCGGGTCTCAATTTACCTATTCCAGAAATGAGGATAATTACAATGCCTGATTCATGATATGTTGGAGAAGGCACATAAAGTGCTTGCTTAGCATGAAGCCTGGCAATGGAAACTTCTGAGTTGCTTGTACCTGCTGTGTTAGTAGATTATTATTATCCTCATCATGTTCATTGCCATTGCCACTAAAGGACAGTAGAAAACATTATGATGATGCATAAGAATGCAGAGGTCATCTCACTTTGGGGATTGCATGAAATTGATAGTATCTGCCATAGACTTTGAAGGGTTAATAGAATTCTGATCAGAGAAAAGGGAAAGGGTATTTCCAATAGAATAATCTGGAGTGTATAAAAAGCAGCAAAACCTCTAGCGTGAGGCTGAACTACTGGAGAAGAGCCTGAAAAATAAGGTCTTGGCCAGTTAAGGTAGAGCCACTAAGATATGTATACTAGCTAAGATATATGTACTTCAAGAACCAACAAAAAGTGTTTGGACAGTTCTGCTTCATTCTGTGCTGTTCTCTGGATGAACTGTATCGGCTCAAAGCATTTAGTAGCCCTCCCCTATGTCTAGTGGCAGCGAAAACAGAGATACAAGCTTTGAGTTAAGTTAAAGCTTTGAACAGAATCAGATGGAAAAGACCATCTGCTATGGGTTGTAAAGATTAGCTGTCCCCAAAGCAGTTCTTGTACACCCTCTCTATCCTGCATTTGTTATTATATGGAATTTAGCCCAAATTCTACCCGAATTCTACCATTCTCTACTTTTCCCTTGAAGGCTTTATAGGGGTGATGATAGATGATGATAGATAGATGATAGATAGATAGATAGATAGATAGATAGATAGATAGATAGATAGATGATAGACTGTTAAAGTAGATGGAATAAAATGTTAATAGATGAATCTGGGTAAAGGGGTATGTGGGTGTTCTTTGTAGTACTCCTATTCTTGCAATTTTTTTTAGGTTTGCTATTACTTTCAAATAAAATTTTAATTCCTTAATCCTTTGCTGAAATTCTAATTCAAGAATTTCATTTTATCTTCCAATTTTACAAAGCTCTCAAAACATTCAGTAACTTATTCCTCATGCCCTCCCTTTGTACTCCCAGAACGCAGAGAATGGTTCTCATTTACATCTCTGTAATAAATGTTAGCTGTGGTTATTTTATACCAGCAACCAGCACTTACTGAGAATTTACATTGTGCCAGATGCTGAGCTAGTGGCCTTCTCTTAGGTACTTATTTAATCTCATGGACAACCTCATGAGATAGGTGCTAGTTTACAAATGAGGAGATCTGGGCTTTGAGGTATTAAACAACTTGTCCAAGATCCTACAATTGCTCAGTGGTGAAGCCTGGAGCTGTCTGTGAGCTAGGAATAAAGTAAATGGACCCCTTCCAACTAACTGAGCAGCAAGGGTCCAAACTCTATCATCTAGTGAAAATTCTCTTATGTATGAGTTGCTGTTGCTCTTAACTTTCTGTTGTAGGTAGAATAATGGCCTTTAAAGATGTCCATGTCCTGGGGGTGCCTGGGTGGCTCAGTCGGTTAAGTGTCTGAACCTCAGCTCAGGTCTTGTTCTCAGGATCCTGAGTTCAAGCCCTACATTGGGCCCCATGCTGGGTATGGAGCCTACTTAAACAAAACAAAACAAAAAAAAAAAAACAAGTCTGTGTCCTAATCCCCATAGCCTGTGAATATATTACATTATGTGATAAAAGGGAATTAAAGTTGCAGATGGAATTCAGGTTGCTCAACAGTGAACATTAACATAAAGAGAGTGTCCGCCTAGGTCCAGTGTAATCACAGGGTCCTTAAGTGTAAGAAAGGGAAGCAGGAGAGTGAGTGTCAGAGTGATGCCATGTGAGAAAGATGCTGATGGTCACTGCTGGCTTTGAAGTGGACAAAGGTCACACACCAAGGAACGCCAGAAGCCTCTGAAAGCTGGAAAAGGCGAGGAAATGGATTCTCCCCTAGAGTTTCCAGAAAGGAAAGCAGCCCCTGCCCACACCCTGATTTGAGCCGAGTGAGATGATTTCAGATTTCTAGTCTCCGGAACTGTAAGATAACAAATCTGTGTTGTTTTTGAGCCATACATCTGTGCTAATTTCTTCCAGCCCAAAAGGAAACTAATACACTTTTATTCTCAGACACACAAAGCCCTTGTTCCCACTCACTGACATGCTTACTATTTTTGCAAATGGGCATACTTTCCCAGCTATTGTGTTCGCATCACGAAAACAGCCACTCTGAGAGCAGGGGTACCTCCAAGTTCCTTTGAATGACTTCTTCCTCGAGAGGTGAGAGAAGTAAAATTGTATGAGGTCACAATATGTAAGGCATCAGTTGCAGCTGGCTGTCTTTCCTACTTCACCATTCCCAGGAGAACACTAAATTGCTCAGTAAACGATGATGCTTTAATCCTTAATGCGCATCCACGCAGATTGGAATGATAATGTAAAGAAGATGTAGAAGATACTAAATTGCCTTCCTGTGTGTGTATGAGGCATGCAACCAACCAGGACCAAAGCTAATAACTTGTGAGACAGGTTCTTAAGAATGGCCACCTCAACCAGAATGTTCTTAAACATCAGGATGATGAGATTTCATACAACTCTGCTTCTGCTCTCCTGGGCTCTCCTCTGCCTGTGTCCTCTGCTTACACCTTGAGGATACTCCCCTGACTTTTGGAGAAGAAGAGGACCTATTTTATATAAATCAGTACTAGAGGATACCCTTTGCTATTTATAGCAACTGTGTATAAATCAGAATTCTGGGCCCTTGAATTGTTGAATTGTGCATGGGTAGAATATACCTAAGGTACAGTTAAACCTATTCAGATCATTGTAAGCTTTGAATCCTATTTGAACAAGCCTGATGACTAACTTGAAGCTATTCCTCATTTCTCTTTCAATTTCCCACAAAATCAGAATAAGGATCAAAGGAGATCAAACAGAAGGGAAATTCTGAAAGGGAACAAAATCAGGGGAAAGGCTATTCTCCAGGGAAAGGCTATTCTCCAGGGAAACTCTCCAAGGACTCAGAAGTGCATTTTCAGTGGTACTAAATTCAAAGTTGGGTACCAGACTTCTTTATCACCATAGATTAGTTCTTCCTGGATAGTGAAGATGGACAATTACTGAGACCATACCTATCATTTACTCTTCATTCACTGATGCCAAACACTATGTTAAGTCCTTTACATAATCAGCTCATTTAATTTTAACAAAAACCCATATTCATAGTTCTCTCCATTATCTCTCCACTGTTAAGAGGAAACTGATTCTCACAGTGATTAAATGACCCACCCAACGTCACACATAACAAATGGCCAGAGTCAAAATTCAAACCCAAGTCTGTTGCTCTTCTCTTGGTTCATTTCTCCCAGGAGCAGAGCCTGAGAAAAGGGTTTGAGTACAAGTGATTTATTTAGGACGTGATCCCAGGAAGCACCAGCAGATGAGCAGGGAATGGAGACAGAGAAGGAAAGGCAGCCAACAAAGCCAACAAGCTTGCTTGTTGTCAGGCTAGCTACTACAGGCAGAAATCTCATCATCCTGATGTTTAAGAACATCTACTACAGTAGATGACTGGAGCTCAATCCTAATAGGAAACTCTGGGTACCAGTATAGACATAGCTCAGTGTCATCCCACTTGAGGCATGAGGGAGCTGCATTATTTATACACAAATTCCCAGTTGTGAGTGGCTGGAGGCTATTCCCGCTCAGGCTGAGTATGGACCCCGCAGCCAGGAAAATAGCCCTTGGATAAAGAATGGCCTGTGTTTGCAAAAAGAAGTGGGCTGGGAGATATAGGCAGGGCCCCTCTCACCCACTAGCTAAGTCCAGCTACTGCCAGAGCATACATAAGACCCAGAGAGCAGTGGGTCCTTGTGCAAAAGTCAATCTAGTATGACAGCTTATCCTTTTAGTAGCCAAAATTTTAACTCAGAATCCTAAAGTTTGACCTCTAAATTCCTTTGGCTAAGTGCTAAGAATATCTCCTTGCCTTTTCTCCTTTGGGCAGCTTCAGTGAAATAGCCAGTCCTTACGTTGTCTTTGTGACTCCTCAGGTGTCACAAAACAGACTCTTGAGACATTTCATAGCCAAAGCTAAGGAGACAGCTCTAAGCAAGGACCAACAAGTCTGCTCTCCATCATGATTCTGGTACATTTTGAGGAAATGGGCCACAGCCCTTTGGGGCACCTGGATGCCTTTGGTAAACACATCCTCCAGGCTGCGTATTAACACCCTGGCATTCTAGGACTTCAAGCCCTGGATAAATTTTAACTCTCTGGAAAAGTTGACAACTTCTTCCAGAGGTTTAGAAAATTGGGACTGAGTTATTTTTTCTGTGAATCTACTCACTTTACTGATAATGACACGGGACCTAGATTCTGAAACAGTGTTTCTCAGACTTTAACATACACTGAATTCACTAGAGGGCTTTTGTTAAAATGCAGACTCTGACGCAGTCGATCTAGGGTGGGGTCTGAGCTTCAGCATTTCTGCCAGTCTCCCAGGTAACGCCAATGCTGCTGGTGTGGGACCACACTTAGTGAGGCTACAGGCAATCTCCATCTTCAAGGGCATCCCAAAGGGCTTCTTGAACTAGTCTTGGCGAATAGAAGCAGTCTTTTCAGCTAGGAGAGTTGCCATGGGGTCAGAGGCCTGGGCAGGCCAAGAATTTGGAGCAGTTGGTTAAAAAAAAAAAAAGGTGGAGAGGAAGAACCAAGGTTCTACCTAATGGCACTTAAAGGCCAAGAGGAAACAGAAGAATGAGTGCAATGTTTGTGGGGAAACCCTTGAGTTCTGCCTCTGAGGGCTCAGCAGTGCTGTTTGAGTGGAAGGTCAAACCTATAAACAGCACTGAGACTACTTTTTATAAGCCACAAACTTTTAGATCTTAGGGTCTGACTTGGACTCCTGAACTGGGTTGTTTTCTTTAATAAATAAAGCGATTGCCTCAATACGTTTTAACAACAACTAACAGTATTGAACCCTTGCTGTAATGAGCTTTTTCCATGTACTAACTCATTTGAGCCTCATAACTACACAAGACACCTGCAAGGATTATCCCCTTTTTTGCAGACAAAGAAACAGAAGCACAGAGTGGTGAGGAGACACAGAGCTAGTAAGAGGCAGAGCTGACATTTACACCAAGGAGATCTGATTCCAGTTCCCATTTTTAAGCACAACACATTTACCTCCTTCCCCAGCTGCCTCCCCCTGGCTGCCTCCCCCTGGCTTGTGAAATGCAGGAGCCTCCCTCTCCCTCTCCCATGCAACTCTCCTTGAGCAGGGCACTTGGGTTAGGCAGATGCAGCCAGGGTTCACTCTGGTTGCCCTTGACCTGAGACACAGGATCCCAACACTGACTTCTGAGCCCCCACATCATTCCCCGAATCACATCTCACCTTCCTGCATTGACCTCAAGTGTTTAGGGATCCCAACTCAGTACTGTGTTTAATTCCTCCCATAGAACCAGATCCCTACATGCTGCATTGGGCCAGAGCCTGGGGACACTCTGTCCCCATGCTTTGGGCTCTGCCTGTCCTTTATCTCATGTCCCCGAGGTCAGAAGTTGCTGGTATGATCCCCTCCCCCGGTACACAGGCCCTGCCCCTAGCAACTGCCTCACCCTCAAATCAGCTTGATGTTCATTTTAAACCTAATCCCAGGCTAAACCTGTAATATGCGTGTGACCTATTTGGTTGCCTTTGCACTCTTGCAAGGAGATTACCTTGCTTCTTGCAAACCTGCCCAAAGGCCATGCAACACCTGCCCACATACTGACAGAGCTATCAAGAAAATCTGAACCAAAGTATTTACCCAAACCGTAAAACTTAATGTACCAAATTTTCAATGCATCAGAAATTCCCTCATTGATCTCATGGGGAAGAGACTCTATAAATGTGACTTTGAGAAAAACATTTACTTTGCTTACCAAAGTTAGCCATTATGATCATGCTTTTCCCCAAAGTCTAAACAAGGCGCATGTCCCCCATCACCATTTTAAAAATAAGAATAATTTATTTATCATCATTCACAGTTACTTAAGTAATATTGCTTAATATTTCACATTCCGGCTCAATGATGAAGGATGAAATTGAGCATCTCCAAAGAAACAATAAGAATGGGGGAACAGATGGGGAGCAAGGACTTAAAGTAACAAGTAGCATTCCTTTATCATCCAACCATCCTTTCACTTCAGAGATATCTGATGGATGCCTATACGTGTGCAGGCATGAAAATATTTTTGGTGAGCAGCCCATGGAATAGGGAAGCAGAGGGTGTATCTAAATATATTCGCACCTGGAGGTGGTTTTCGTCGAGCTTTGAAGGACGAGGGATGAACCATCAGCCACACCGGGCAGCACATGGAAAGTAGAGGCTGATATTCATTACAACCACCACGACTGGCCCTGGACCCAGAGGAGGGGAAAGCCATTGAGGGATGGGCAGTAAGGGAAGCACTTATGTCTCAACAGAAGGTCAGTTGCACAAGAGTAGAGGAAGGAGGAAGCCATGGCAAAAGAAAATGTTGTCACTGTATTGGAAAGTCAGAAAGAAGCCAAATATCCACTTCTGTTCTTCAGGAAGATACTCTGAACTACAGCCAACCTCCCTTCTGAGAAGATCATGGTGTCTTTGTTTCCTTGTGCCTGCTTTTCACAGTATGTTATCTGCAGTTTGCCCAGATTCCAGCAGCTTGCTGATATTACTGGGGCTTTGAATTTAGAGATAGGCTCAGGAACAGGCTCTCAAAGTGTATTTGTCACCTAAGCCTAATCATAGTTTTTGGCACATCGTTGGATTATTCTAGGTATTTAGCAATTCAGTAATCTGATTAGCCATGCCTGTGACAGACCAGGACTTGCTTTGCACGGATCACCAGAATGCGGCCTCCATGCTTTCATTTTTAATAGCTAAATGTTCATCACCCATCATGCCAGCTAGCTCCTCTCAGCCCTTCACAAACCAAAGGAAATCACCTTAGTGAGCCAGATGGTGGTGAATGATGCTGAAAGCATTGCTGATACCCAAACTTGTGGCAAAATTACAAGCCCATAGTGTGCAATAAGTTTAGAATGATATTACACAGTAGTGCTGTGTATGTGTGCCTTCATGGCATCAAATTTATTATTTCTTTTAATTTCTGTATCTCAGAATTTTCTTTATAAATCAACAAGAAACTGGTTTGTTTGGGTTTGGTTCTGGGTGTTGGTTTTACAAACCTTCTGGCATTGGTTTGTTCATCAGAGAAAACAAAAACCTAATCATTCTGTCCTACTTCTTAGAGGTGTCATGAGGATTAACATAATGCAAATATAAGTGCTTTAATAAGCATCATTACTTAAAAATCCCTTGCAGATGTTAGCGTGTGCCTGCTGAAACAGGAGACTCTCACAAGGCCTGCAGAACATAAACCACAAACCCCTAAATCCTATGGGTCTGTAACCCACACACTGTGGGGTCAAGAATCCCACACTGAGTGAGGTCATCCCTTTCTCTGCCTAGCTTCTGTGTTTCTAAGAGGCCAGTGAGTTCCTGCTCACTGGAAATAAGGTGGGAAATAAGGCTGATTGATTTTCCCTCTGCTCAAGAATCTCAGTGTGGACACCAGGGGTTTTGTGAAATTTCACCAAAGCCTATCCCCATGGAACTCTCTATTCAAGTGGAACAGGATGAGCTCCCTGCCATAGAAGGGACTGGGATTCCTCTCACTTCCATCTGCAAAATGCCTGAAACACATCATGACCATTGAAAGTCTTGTTCTCTGTGCTGCTTGTTACTAAAAGACTGGGGAGAACCTTCTATTTTCTTTAGTGGTGTTCATTTTAAACCTAATCCCAAGCTAAACCTATAATATGCATGTGACCTATTTGATTGCATAAACAATAGAATAATCTCTGCATATACAGATTTTTCAAAATCTTAGAATATTCATTTTTTAAATGGCTGCTAGTTTCGTTCACTTGGGTTTGTTTTGATTACTATGGCGTTGGGACCACACTCATCATGTGTCATTTCTCTACAAAAAACTTATAAATTCCAATTCCCAGAAGGAAAAACACTCTTTCAACAGGAATACTTATATTCATCATCTCTTCATTCCATGCAGAGACTAACAGGCCTGCAGTAGATTATAGAAAAAGGAGCTGTTTCCCTCAATCACAGGGGTTCCTTCAACATCTTAGGAACCCAGCCTAAAATAAAATGTCCATACAGGCGAAGGTTTATTATCCCGGAAATTCTCAAAAGAAGAAAGCTGCTTTTCGTTTCCTTGGCTGCCATCTAGTGGGTAATGATGTCCTGTCAATAAAACTCACTCCATCTGTGAAGACAGAAGATGTCTTCCTGTCTTTAAAACAAACCCCCAAAGCACAGGTAATTAAAGAAATATGATTGCAGACATGAAGCAATTATCCTTCCTCATAACTTCTATTTAGATCCAAAGTATTATTCTCCTTCCTTTTTCCATGGGAAGGCAACTGATTCAATGATCACACATTGATTTGGCACTAATATTATGCACTAGGACTAGCACTATAAGGAAACCCTAAAACAGATCCAGCCACAGATTGGGAACTAAAAGGTAAAGTTTCAGGGATCTCCACTGAAACCAAGAACCTCAGCTAACTTGAGCCTAGACCAGTGAAAACCTAACGAATAGCTGTTTCTTTAGCACACCTGCTTCTTGTCGCAGTGGCAAAACCAATATTGACTGTGCTGTTTTAGATTTATCTCTGTTAGGTTTATCCTGTGAGCATTTTTAATGGGGTCCCTAATGCCTGGAGAACATTATGTAACAGTCAGGTCAGCTGTTCAGTAGCATCTCCATCTTTTCAAATTAAAATCAGATTCCAGACCTAAAGTACTTGGGTTTCAGATTCTCAAAAAGGGAGGGCTCAGGAGGTACAAAGAAACACAGTAGAAATATAAGGAGTCTAAACAACATGCACATAAGCCTATGCCTTTTTATCTCTCTCTCTAGGCTTTGTGGGTTAAACACACACACACAAACACACACACACACACGCAGCTGGAATGTAGACCAATCTTTCCCAATGGTCTCTCAACCAAAGCCCAGTCATCTACATGTGATTGCAGATAAATGAAAAGTCACTATTAATTATATTTGACACCACAAGTTAACAAGAATATTCTAGTAGACATCCATCCTTCCTCATTCTACATGACCATGGAGCTTGAAGGTAGTGGTTCGGAATATGGGTCGTGGTACAAGACTGCATGGGTTCAAATCCTGGCTCTGCTGGTTGTGATCATAGACCTCAGGAGATTTACCAGATTTTCCTGTGCCCTGGTTTCCTGAAACATAAAATGAAGGTGCCTCCTCTTTAGGCTCATGGTAAGGATTAGAAGAGTTCTTTTTTTTCTTTTTAAAGATTTTATTTATTTATTTGTCAGAGAGAGACAGAGAGAGAGAGAACACAAGGAGGGGGAGCTGCAGGCAGAGGGAGAAGCAGGCTCCCCGCTGAGCAAGGAGCCTGATACAGGACTCGATCACAGGACCCTGGGAACATGACCTGAGCCAAAGGCAGACGCTTAACTGACTGAGCCAACCAGGCATTCCAGGATTAGCAGAGGTCTTACAAAAAATATGCTCAGAAGATTGCCTGGCATGCAGATAGGGCTCAATAATTGTGAGCACTTACTAATGTGTACAGATGCTTCCAAATAACTTGCAAAGGAGAGCTAATTGTTCCCCTGACTTAAAGTTCTGAAACCTCCGAAGGTGGAGGATGTCAAAGGTCAGGTCTCAAAGTATAGGAAGTGAGACACCTGCCAACAAGTCCGCCACTCTGTACAAACTCAACTAAACTCTAACATGCTTGTGCCTAAACAACTGGTGAGCGTTAGTAATGATATCGCTCCGAGTTAATTTTAAGCTGGTAACAAAGCTGAAGTCACGAAGATGCATGTAATGTAGTGTTTCAATCTCTGCTGAAGCAGAAGAGGAGAGCTTTTTAAGAGCCTATGAAACCATGCACCTCCAGTGGGGGTTTATTCTGCCTGCTATACAAACCCAATGAGTCACCTTGTCAGAGTTAAGTTGTACTAAAATATAAGCCCCTCTCTCCCTCCAGGTGTTCTCTGATTCTGATTTTGCTCTCTGAAAAAGTTCAGGTCTGAGCCTGAGCCCAAGAAATCTGATGCCTTCTCAAAAAAGAAAATGGGGGAGGAAAAGGAAAACCTTCTCATGACTCAGTTTCTTTTTTGGTGTTATTTAAAGACATGCAAAGCCTAGAGAAGCTCCTGAGAGATGCTGTAATCTACGGCCAGCCTCGAATCCGCAGAGCGTGGAAGAAGATTCTCATCCTAGTGGAGGGCATCTACAGGTATGGAAATAACCAGAGAGATTTTAACACACTGGGGCCCACAGTGAGCTGACACATGAGGAAAGTCTGATCTCTCCTAGCTCAATGGAAAAATGAGTTGGATATAAGGTATTATGAAGGGACCTGAGCCAGAGCTACCAATGTGAGCTGTCAGGCCTTGGGTCACCTGTCTTTTCAATGTCTGTTCATATGGCAGAACACATCAGATGCTGGATGCTTGTGAAGGTGTTCTCAGAAATGTCCTCAGAGGGCATGGATAACTTGCACTGATTCTTTCCACTACCATTGGCTGCCCCACAGTTTCAAAGGCCTATGGGGGCTGGGTTATTCAACATGAGAATGCTTCTTGCCTGGGGTGCCTGGGTGGCTCAATTGGTTAAGCATTGGATTCTTGATTTCTGCTCAGGTCATGATCTCAGGGTCACGAGATCGAGCCCCGCATCGGGCTCCATGCTGAGCGAGGAGCCTGCTTAAGATTCTCTTCTCTCCCCCTCTCTCTGCCCCTCCCCAGGCCCCCACTCATGCTTTTGCTCTCAAAAAAGAAAGGAATGCTTCTTGCCTTCATGGCATTGCTGATAGGCACCCAGATGCTTCTAACTGGAGAGTGCACCCAAACTCAAGTTGCTTGCTGAACTTGGCCAATTGTTGGCATTAGAATACAAAAAGCCAGCACATTTTCCACAAAGTTAAGACTAACCTCAAATGCAATTCTTGATCCAGAGCTGGGAGCCGCTGGACTTAGCATCTGAAGGTATGCTCAGTTTCCCACCGCTTTGAAGCCAAGCAGACAAAACACCCACTAAGCCACTGAGAGCTTTTACAAGGCACGTTGTGATGGAATTGGCTTCATTCTCTGTCTGAATTGGTTATCGCTGCTGAAACAGAAATTGCCTCCAAGCTGTTCTTCTGTAGAATGCCCTAGTCCCTGAGTCAAGGAAACATAATGTCAGAGTTCTCCCTCCTTAAATCAGTTCTCAAACAATCTTCATGTTCAAAGAATTGAGGGAGATGTTTCTTATAATTATAGAAAAGCAAATAATATTAAATGGAAGGGAATGAGAGCCTAACTTCCCCACAAGGAGAAGTGTGCTTGCAAAGGAGATTTAGATCTGATGGAGGTTTTCATTCAGCCAGACTGTGCATCATTTCTGTTCCATGAATGGATAACAAGTAACAGAAGAAACATGTCTCCATCCCTTTTGGGAAAAAGAAGTGCTTTCTCCTCAATTTAAAATAATAATAATGATAATAATAATAAGCCAGGTACCATCTTGTTTTTCCCTCGGCCTTACTGCCCCAGCGCCTGGTGTTCTGGGTGTCCCCAGGGCTACTATAGAGTTGCAAAGCTGGCATTTCAAGTTTCTAGTGACCCACTTTATGTATCACCCATCAGTACCTCCTCGGGTCAGCCCCCAGACAGTGTTTTATTTATGAAGTCTTTGGGATCACCCTAGAGCCGCGTTCTCAACCAAGGTGATTCCCTCCCACAACCCGCCCCTATCCTGGACACTTTGGGCAATTTTCAGTTGCCACAACTGTAATAGAGTACTACTGGCGTCTAGTGGGCAGACGCCAGGGATGCTGCTAAGCATCCTACAATGCGCAGGACAGGCCCCTACAACAGAGAATCAACCTGCTCAAAATGTCAACAGTGCTGAGATTGAAAGACCCTGCTGTGGCATCATTCAATTAATAATTCAATTTAATGAATAATTTACTCACTGGCCTCAAACTTGCTACTTTTCGGAAATAATCTCATATTGACTCTGGGCTGTCATAACCTCAAAGCCAGGTCTTTCTCTCTGTGTGATCTGTGCCAGCTGCCAGATGGGGAAGGGCTCTTATCTAAACACCTGTCATTCAGGCCTGGACTTGCAAGAGCACGGATCAGCTCAGGGAGGGCAGACTGGGCATCTTCTTTAACCAGAGTTGACAGAATCCAACTGCAAATAAACAAAACTTGACTCCACTAAAGGAAAGTTATGTTTAAAGTACTTTGATCGTGGCTGAAATTAAGTGGACCACCAGCATTTTACTGTCAACTGTTCCCATCAGTTACACAGAGAACCCACTCCAGCAGCAGGGCTTGTTAATGGCTGGGCCTGTGTCCTACCATGATCTCAGGAGGACAGCAGAGCCAGGTGTGGACTTCTGCCTCCAAGCCTGCATGGCACCAAACCACAACCTGGGCCTCACTAGCAATGGGGGCCTGCTCTGTTATCTGATACTGTGTAATAAACCACCCAAAGCATAACGGCTTACACTGCAATAAGTTATCATTTCCCACACCATGGTGGGTTGCCTGGACCCATTGGGCAGTTCTTCTGCTCCATATGGTGTTGGCTGGGGTCATTCATGGGGAGCATTCACCTGGGAGTCCAGCTGGGGTCTGGGACATCTAAAATGACCTCACTCAGTACTAGTTGTTGGCTGAAGTACCTTGTTCCCTTCTCTTCTCTGGGGTGCTCGGTCTATAGGCTCTTCTCACTCAACAATCAAGCCAGAACTTCCTTACAACATGGTGCTGTCTTCTGAGAGAATGAGAGCAGAAGCTACCAGTCTTTTAAGGGCAGGGCCCAGAACTGGTATAGCATCCCTCTGCCATACTCTATTGGTCAAAGTATGGTGAAAGCCCAGCCCAGATTCAAGGGGAAGGGAAATAGAACCCACCTCTTGATGGGAGGATTGACTTGGGTGTAGAGGGATGGGAAGACTTGCAGGCAGCCATCTTTGGAGGCAATCTACCACAGTAGTTCAATCAGCCTGGCATTTATTTGTACAATGAAACCTCCACTTGCCATGGACTTCCCTTCATAGAGAGATTTATTTTATCTCATCTGCACAGAATCTTGTCTTTTTTTTTTTTTAAGATTTTATTTATTTACTTGACAGAGAGAGATAGCAAGAGCAGGAACACAAACAGCGGGAGTGGGAGAGGGAGAAGCAGGGAGCCGGATGTGGGGCTTGATCCCAGGACCCTGAGATCATGACCTGAGCTGAAGGCAGATGCTTAACAACTGAGCTGCCCAGGCACCCCTCTTGTCTTTATGTGAAACTGTGACCTCAAAGGGCCCATTCATAGTTAGGAAGCAGGGCACCTCTTAGACAAGCCTCAGTACTTCCTCGGGCCTCAGTTTCCTCATCTGTAAAATAAGGCTAACCGAGACTGGAGTTCTGGAACATAGTGGATGTTCTCATTTGCTGCTATCACCAAAAAATGAAATTATTTCCCACAAAATTTTCCAAAGGGCTAGGGTTAGGGATGTAAAATCAACAGTTCATGAATGCACTTCTACTTTTTAGTAATGTGTTATGGAAACATACCTTGTTGACATCAACACAAAGCCTTCTTTGAATTTTCACTCCCAGATTTTTTTTTTAATCTATTGCTGTGGTTTGCCACCAAGGGCAAAGTCCCCACCACCACCACCACCACAAATGCCCCAGAAATCAATTTTTTCATAATTCCTAAAAAAAGCAGTCAACCAAATCCAGCGGTTTCAGACAGGTATCAAGGTAGAAAAAGCCAGATACCAAGTCTAAGAAATCCATAAACTCCACAAAAGCAGTTATGATAATGATAATTATACCAACAATAATAACAATAGTAATGTCACCATCCATAAACCATCTAAGTCTCATTATATATAGATAATATGGAGGAGCCAAGATCTGGAGGGAGGCCTAGGATCTGGGTTCAAATCCCAGTGTTGTCACCTATGGTTCTGTGCCCTTCATAGAGTTCTTTTGTAAGTATTAAATGAGATCATAGAGCCTCGTTCTTGACAGAAGCCCAGCCCGTGGTAAGCCCACAACCAAGGGCAGCTGTCCTCATCATTAAATTTCTTTTCAGCTGAGGAAGTTGCAGCATGGAAAACAATAAGCTCTCTGCATAGTGAAGCTGTTTTCTCTTCACCCAGCTGAAGGATGGATGTCAGGGGAAGGAGTTTGCATTTATTTACTTGGTGTCTACTCCTCGCTTCACACGTGTGATTTTGAGTAAACCTCCCCAGTACCTTTGAGATTACTGTGAAGATGAAGACCCTTGACCCAGGGCAGATAACTGAGGTGAAATAAAGCCAGGATCCAAACCAGGTAGCCCTGCTGGGACAGAGGCCCAGTATCAACAGAAGACTCCACCCGTGTGTTCCCATCCGATGAAGTAAACATGGAGAATGTAAAGTCCTCCATGTGATCTTCACCATTTACCTATCCAGGGCTCAGTTTCTTCATCTGCAAAATAGGGAGAGTGAAACTTGAGATCTAAAGTTCCATGAGTTCCTGATTTGGGGCTTAAAACTACAATCATATTATTATAGTGTTCTTGTCTGCATTTTCTTTTAAGTATTGTTTTAAAGTCAGACTCTTCCAGTTTTGTGTCTCTGAAAAGTCTAGTTGGTTGACTCATTGTGGTTGAGAAATCTCAAAATTATTCAAAAATATACTAGAGAAGGGCAGGGGGTCCCAAATAACCTGGGAGATAAAGTCGCATAACTGGAGCCCAAACTTTCAAAATAAGAAGTATAGAGAAAGAGTACCCAGCCCTTCCAGAAAACACATACGAAAACAAATATTTAAATCTCAGAATGCCATTCTCTCTAAGAATGTAAGCCCTTCTCCTCCCAAAAACAGTGTAAGTTTAATGATTGAGAACTTTAATCTATGGTTTAAACAAATAGAGAAAAAAAGGAAAAGAAAGTACTTTAATTAGTCTTAGCTCTCTTCTTTTTCTCTTTTCACCCCCTTTTCTTCCCTGGATTATACTTGGTGCCCACCAAGGAGATTTTTCCACCATGTAAGTTGGCAGACCAGTGGTTTAATTCCCAATCCTGCCAATGGATAATATTGCTTTATATGTGGAGGAGAAGGTGATGAGAGGGAAATTTCAAAAAAGAGTCTTGTCACTTAGCTAATACATTATGTAACAGAAAAGATATAAAGAAATTATTCACCAGCTTGCTGGTTTAAGACTAATTCAAGTCCCTGCACAGAGCTTCAAATTAAGTGGTGGAATTATCTCTACCTACAGTTTTATTTTACTTGTTTTTCTTTTATTGAAGTCAAAAGAAAACACGATTTGCCATTCAGGAAGAAAAAAATAAAACACAGTCCTTGTTTTCTTTTTCATTTTTGGCACTGTGTTTTCTGACAGCAATTTAAAGGAATAACATAGAAACCCTTTTCAATGCATGCACCAATCTCAATATCCCACTATAGGAAAGGGTTCGATTCAAATTTGGTCACATTGAGAAAATGAAAACTTAGTGCGGGTGAATATAACACTTTATAAAAGCTGAGTTCTCCCTAGGACTCATGTGTGCCCTGCAGTAACTCCAGAAATCAGCAGTACTGTAGAGTCATTAATCTTGGAGGAAGAAATATAAACCAGGTGGGCAGACTCCCAACATCAGCTAGACCAGCCCCAGCAAAGGATGGCTAATTAGCTGCCTTGAGTGTCTTCAAACTGTTCAGCATTAACTCTGCCTCCTACCAAATTCAGTTCCAGAACAAAGAATGGTTATTTGTGACATGTCAGGTTTTCAGCATAGTTGTGTTACCAAATTATAACATGTTAAAGATGAGAAGTAGATCCTAGAATTTTGAGGGCATATAGCCATTTATTATGTATGACACCTATATGCCTCTTTCCTAAGAGATTCAACACAGAGCATTGTCAAGGGCTCCCCATTTCTCAAGTCAAGCCTCACTGCAAACATTTCCTCCTAAGCTCCTCCTAAAAAAAGGAACAACCCAATGAGAGCTCATTATGTGCCAGACACTTAACAAACATCATTTCTAGGCTTCCTTGGAAAGGCCTTATAAGGAGGGTTCCATCATCATGCTTACTTTACATCTCAGAAAACTGAGGCAGAGAACATCATGTAAGTTGCCCAAGTCCTCAGTTGGTAAGTGGTGTGGCTACAATCTAAGCTGAGTCAGATGGCCGTACCTTCTCCCCTCAATGAAAACCATGTTAACAAACAATCTAAAAAAATACTGGAATTAACTCAGAGACTTATGTAAGAGAAGATGAGTGTATTTGGTTTTCATTTCATTAAAATCTGAAACCAGCCATTCAGAATGACCTTGTGAAAAACACAAATGCAATAAGCTGGACTTCATTAAGATTAACAACTTGTGCTTTGTGGAAGACCATCCCAAGAAAATGAGAAGACAAGCCACAGACTGGGAGAAAATATTTGCAAAAGATACACCTGATAAAGAACTATTATCTAAAATATACAAAGAACTCTTAAAATTCAACAGTAAGAAAGCAAACAACCTGATCGAAAAGACCTTAGCAGACACCCCACCAAAGACGATATGGAAATGGAAATACACATAGGAAAAGATGCTTCACATCATATGTCATCAGGGAAATGTAAATTAAAGCAATTAAGATACCACTACATACCTGTTAGGAGGCCAGAATCTGGAAGACTGATGAGGATGTGCAGCAACAGGAAGGCTCATACATTGGTGATGGGAAGGCAAAATAGCAGAGCCACTTTGGAGGACAGTTTGGTGGTTTCTTACAAAGTTAAACATACTCTTACCATACAATCCAGCAATCATGCTCCTTGGTATTTACCCAAACTTGTGAAAACTTGTGTCCACACAAAACCCTGCACATGGATGTTTATACTATCTATATTCATAATTCCCAAAACTTGGAAGCAACCAAAATGTCCTTCAGTCAGTGATTGAATAAGTAAAATGTGGGATATCCAGACAATGGAATGCTATTTAGCACTAAAAAGAAATGAGCCCTCGAGCCATGAAAAGACATGGAAGAAACCTAAATGTATATTATTAGGTGGAAAGAAACCAATCCCAAAAGGCTGCATAGTGCATGATTCCAACTATATGGCATTCTGGAAAAGGCAAAACTATGGAGACAATGAAAAGATCAGTAGTTGCAGAGGTTGGGTGGGGAGAGGAATGAACAGTGGATTTGTAGGGCAGTAAAAAATAGAATGTAAGATACCATAATGATGGATACATGTTATCATACATTTGTCCAAACAGAGAATGCACAACACCAAGAGGCAGCCCTCATGTTAACTATGGACTTTGGGTTACAATGATGTGTTCGTGTAGGTTCATTTGTAACAAATGGACTGCCCTGGTGGGGGATGTTTACACGTATGTGGGGCAGGAAGTAAATGGGAAATCTTTACCTTCTGCTCAGTTTTGTTGTGACTGCTCTAAAGAATAAAGTCCTTAAAGAAGACACAAGCACAAATGCTGCACTTGATGGTCATCCTACTCCCTCCAAACCAACACTTCTTGGCCTGGGGTAGCTGCACAACCAGCCGGACTATTTTGACTGAATTGACCTAACACTTATGCTTATTCTTATAATACATTAAATTTAATAAATAAACTAATTAGGAAGAAGGGATAAGTTCAACTTTCTGTTTGCATCAATTGATTAGTTCTTGAACTAAATTGAAGGGTTGCTTGAGTTGTTTGACAAGCTCCTTTGTGTGGTGAGGATGAGAGTCTGTGTGTTTTCATAGAATTTGCCTGTCAGTGCAGTCAAAACTGTGTGTGGTGTAGACACAGCCCAGAAAGTGTAGTGAGAACTGATTAAAGCCAGAAGTCCTTTTAAATCCATTGAGTTCCAAAGGTGCCATGTAAATGTGAATGTTATTTATTTACTTCATATTTTTCCCTTTTTTGGAGGACTTGAAGTATTTTTGCAATTTACAGTACTATGAACAGTTAGGCACTTAGGGCTAAAACAAAAGGGTTCATCTATGGCAGTGGTTCTCAAAGTGTTGTCCCCAAGCAGCAGTAGGATGTCTCCTGGGAGCTTGGTAGAAATACAAGTTTTCAGCCCACCCCAAACCTGCCAAATCAGAAACTCAGGGTCATGGAGGGGAGCATAATCTGTGTTTTAACAAATCAGGGAATTCTGATGCTCCTTCAAGAATGAGAACCATTGCCCTAAAGGAACGGAAAGAGAGGACACTACCAGATGCCTCAAAATACCCTTGACTTCCAATGAGCACTGAACAGGAGATCCTAAGAACTTTCTATTGTGCTTTCTTTAATACTATGTGTCTTAAGCAAAGTTCTTTTGTGTTTTTAATTCTTTCCTTTACTCTTTGGCAATTCAAGCACTGAGTCTAGGTCAGATAGAATTGGTCAAATAGACAGCAGCAAGCTGACAAAGATAGATTACCATAGATCAGTTTCATTAAAACTAGCAAAATACCTAGAATCCAAAATGGTCAGTCTAGTTACACTAGCTGATTTTACAAATAAATTGATCAACAATGCTGTAAGCTAATTGTTTACTTGGGAATTAGCTATAACAACTCAAAGCACTTCAATCTATTGAACATAAATTATTTTTTTTTCAAATAAAATAATGCCAGATTAGCTTTACAAGATTGAGAAGGTTGTCTTAGCCAACTAAAATATGCCTTAAGAAAAAAGGAATTGTATGTCCCTGTCACCACTGACTGGTGTCAGGAAAGGCTGTCTAAAAAGGATTGGAAGGGAGACCATCACAGGGCTTCCCAGGAAAGTATACACAAGTGACAAGCATTTCTCCTTATGCCCTAGCATGGAAGGTTCCATCGTGGATCTGCCCCAGATCGTGGCTCTAAAGAAGAAGTACAAGGCTTACCTCTACATAGATGAAGCTCATAGTATTGGGTCCGTGGGCCCAACCGGCCGGGGTGTTATAGAATTCTTTGGACTGGACCCTCGAGATGTTGATGTGCTTATGGGCACATTCACCAAAAGTTTTGGAGCCGCAGGAGGTTACATAGCTGGAAGGAAGGTAAGCCAGGGATTCCCTGTGTCTATTTAAAACTTGAATGCTCTGGGGACACAGTCTGCAGGGTTTCTGTGGATTCCTTGAGAGCTTCAGCTCAATTCAGCACACCTCAGTAGATCATGGCAGCCTGGATACAGTGGGTCCACGGCCACGTAGGCCCAGAATGGCAAGGAACTCTCCCTCTAGTGGTGAAGAAGAGCATGTGATGTATAATCACATTATAATAAAATGACACCAGCAGTGTACCCAGGCAAAGACTTAATACAAGGAGAGGGATGGTTAACTCTGCAAGGTAGCATCTAAGGAGTCTCAGAATAAATATCATCCTTGTAGACAAATGATGGGGGGAGGGTATATTTCAAAAAGAGGGAATAATATATAGCAAACCTCAGAAATGATAAGGGGATGTTACAGAGCTATAAGTAGTTTGGGTTTTGTGGCATGAAAAACATAAAGCAGGTAACAGCAACAGTGGGCAAAGGTCAGATATTAATGAGGTTGACCCTGTGCAACAAATTCTGGATTTTAAGAGTTTTAATCAAAATCGTAGCAAGATCTGAAATGCCCTTCTAAGAGATTTTTTGTGCAAAATAATTCTCTCCCAAATTTTGGATAAGCCATAGGTCAAATTGAGTCACCCTCTAATATCTTTTTTTAAAGATTTTATTTATTATTTATTTCTTTTTTTAAGTAATCTTTATCCCCCAGTGTGGGGCTCAAACTCATGACCCCGAGATCAAGAATTGCATGCTGAACCAACGGAGCCAGCCACATGCCCCTCTCATGTCTTATCTACGTGACTTAAAATTCGGATCCGATGGGATCAGACTATGGAGTGTTATCCCTGTAGTTTTAAGCCAATATCACCAAGGGGGTTGCCAATATAAACCAATAAATGTTTAAAAGAAATTAAAGAGAGGAGAGAGGGTCCAGGGAGAAAGAGAAAGTGAAAAATTCAGCCTGGATTTGAGGGATAAGGAAGCCAGTAGTCTGCCTATATCCAAATCCTGATAGCTATCTCAGACAAGCCTACACCTGTCCCAGAGTGACTTGTGACAGTGATGTTGGCTCCAACCAAGGAGGCACACCAGGCCCAAAACCAGTGCATGCAGGTGGCATCCACAGCTTATCCAAAATTCCCAATTCCTTACTCACTGTCACCAGCAGGAACAAGATTCAGACTCCTGATAAACCAGTTAGACAAATCAGGGATTGCAGCAGAAGACAGTCTGGCCATTGAAAGCCTATGATTTAAAACAACAGATTTCACTGTGACCATGAGATGCACAAATGCTTAAAATGTTCAGGGTTTTCAATGGTCTTGACCCTTCAACAAGCATTACTTTCTTCTGAGCCCAAAGCACTGTTTTCCATCCTCCCTCCACTGGCCTGTGGGAATTAGCTGGGTAATGCTAAAAACATCGGGAATGCTTAGGATCCTACAAAATTTAGCTAAATCTGGTGAAAGGTTAAATGTTCCCTTCCCCAACTGTGGAAGCAGAGGGATCAGAGGGTCTCAAATTCAGGAGGTCCCTTATCCGGGCTACATTGCTTTGTGAGCTTGTGGTTTTGTGATTACTTTAGCAGCAGTTCTGAGCTACAAAATTTTTAACCAAGCGTAACTCTGTTTCCTGAACCAAGGGCACCTGAATAAACTGAAGTGAGCAGATCCTTGAAATGTTGTCAAATTTGGTAGATGTCACATTTTCCCCCTGGAGTTCCTTCATCAGATACCCGCTTTAAACAAAAGCTCATGACTGGCCTGAAGTTAGGACCAGCTCACTCTGATTTCTCTTACTCTCTACCCTCAAGCCAGTGGGACTATTTTAAAAGTGTATTTGTTGTTGTCTATGTAACTTGTATACATTTGGGATAGATACTGGGAAATCATGGAAAGTTATTATTTACATTAGTCGCAATGCAGAAAAATGTGTAGATCTATTCATTTCCTTGCTCTTTGAAATATTCATTCTCTGTATGCTTGGATCCAGAGAACAGCATCATCCCTCCCCCACAACCTCCCGCTCCCTTTCCAGAGCCTCTGTCATTCTCCTCCCCCTCCATACTACACTGCAGTCTCTGAATTTACCACTAGATGGCAGCAAGAATTAGAGCGTCTTTGGCAGAGGTCCCTTAGCCTATTCTGAGGCTTAACTGCCCTCAAACAACAAGATGCAAAACCTAGAAAACATAGGGCAGTTTTCAAGACGTGAGGGTGAGCAAGAGACTGGAGGCCACTTGTGAAAAGTGTTTATATGCGTCGTTCCCTGACGATTTCAAAATCAGTCAAATACACACCTGTCTGGAATGGTTTTGATGAGTCTGTGGCAAACCCAGATAAACTGGTTTCCTTCCAACCTGAGAAGCCCAAGAGTTAATGGAATTTTTGCATCTGCTTGTCTGTACCTTCAATTTTTTAAGTATGTTAATTTTAAATTATGTGTAGTTTCCATTTAAATCATAGTTTTTTATTCCCCTGGATTTTGAATTATTTTTGCGAAAATTTTTCACTTAGAGTCTGTTTTAAACTATGTTTTTTAACTAAAAGGACAGAGGATTGGACAAATGCTAACAGTTTTAATTTGAAAGAGATCTTTATATTTAGCTATTTAAATAATTAGACTACAGTTTTTATAGAGTTTCATCATATTTTTTCCTGGATATTTTGGAGTGTATACCTCAACTGGGGGGTAGGGGGGGAGTAACAGCAAAACATCCAGGATTCTAACAATGGGTACAAAAGAAACAAAATGAACCATAAAAATGTTAAAACACACACACTAGGACTTTACATTTTTCTGAAACCCTAATAATTTCAATTTTACTATGTTCATGGGGATCTTTCTTGAGATCTGAAAATAACTACTTGGGTCAAAAAATCTAGACAAAGATAAAACTGTCTGGCTCTCTTTTTAAATGTCAATGTTAGGGTTAGTAATAGAGGGACTATATTCCTAGTAACAGTTTCTAGGAGGCTCTAGAAGTTTTTCTGGAGCTGGTCAAGGTCAGGAACATGTACATTAGCAACCAGATCTGTCACGAAAGGAAAAGTGTTTGAAAACAAACAAGGGGAGAAAAAAACTGATTTGCTAAGATAGTACCACAGAGAGTAGAGATTTTGTCTTGGCCTCAGGCTGGCTGTCACAGAATGTCCGATAAATTCATCTCTGCTTATTGGAATTTACTGCCCCAGCCTCAACCTTCTCTCCCCTCCTTAGGGAAACTGACAAAATGGTCTCTCCAGAGCCAGCAAGATTTTGCTATTTTATTCACTTTGAGTTTGGAGCTACTGTAGATGATCTGTGAACAACCCAACTTGGAACATTCTGTCTATTCAAGACCTTTGAGGTGAAATGTCAGAGATAATTACTTGTCTCCACCTGTCAGAGCTCCATGCCATGAATGGCTTCTTTGAAGGATACCTGAGCTGATGAAACTAGGTTTATGTTTATTTTTTACTTTGTGTCAGTCCAGTTGCTGAGAAGGTGTGGTCAACACTAAAGACCCTGCTTTGGGGAGTCCAAGTCTTTCTCAGGCATGTGTCCTGAGTGCCCTTATATGTCTGCTGCTAAACACTGGCTTTCATAGCCTCCCCAGCCTGAGCAGAGACCTGCAAATGAGTGAAGCAAAGGTAGCCTTCATGACTGACAGGTCGCAGGGCTGGAATTCCGGAGGAGGGAAGTCAGACAGGGCAGCCAAGTTTGGGGTGAGCATTAGCCCCAGAAGCCTGGGCGCCAGACAAAGGCAGGCCCCTGGCAGGAGCCAGCTCTGCCCTGTGTGCTCAGCCCCGGGCTGCATTTAACAGCCCTTTGAAGTAAATGGGGGTCACAGTATAAACACCAAGATGTTTATTCTAAGAGCCTCCTGTCTGATTTCCTCAGCAAACCACCCTTGCCCTTGAACTCCAGCCCTATGGGTAGAGAAAATAATCAGGGTTTTGAACTTACAAATGGACTTGGAAACCTCGGTATGAGGAGACCTCTAACCCACTCTGAAGGAAGACATAACCCAGACTTTCCTCGAAGAGACCAAAGCCAACTCCTAATTCATGGCTCCCCGTGCCCAATGGCAGAATGTGAGGAGGGAACCAGAAACAGGGCATCAAGACCTTCCTTGATGCTCTGCAGAAGTTACCTAAGGAGTCCCACTTTCTGAAGCACGCAAGAAAATTAGATGCGTCCATAAAATCAGACCCTCAGAGGAAGGGGACCCAGTCTAAAAGAAATAAGATTGTGGGCAACATAGTCTTAATGTTAAAAGGTAATGATAACTGCACTGATGAGGCATTTATTCAAACTAAGAATGCACACAACCTTGGCTTTATGAAATTTCCCAATTTGGAAAGGAAAATTACGGGTTGGGGACATTGACAAGAACCCTTGAGGAACCCAAAGAAGCTTGGTTTTGTTTCTTTGATCTTCGCCATTGATGCCCCAAGACTAAGAGAATATTTTTATACTTGTTCCTAAGAATGCAGCTTAGTAGTTCCCTATATACTTCAGGGACCCTCACCATCCTTCCTCAGTCCCTAAAACCCTTCTGCTTTTCATTAGATCACCAGTATTTATCAGGCCCCTGCTAGGTACCCACCACTGTGGATTTTAGAGTGTGTAACCCCATCCCTGCTCTCAAGGGGGTCTCACTCACTTTGGAGAAATAAGAGCAATAGCCCCAAAGCATTTTGAGACTGATGCAATTCAGTCTATAGTTTAGTACTGTTAACACTTGAGTATATTGGGGATTCACCCCTCCTCCCCACCCCAAAAATGAGCAATCTGTGAACTAGGGAAAGCACCACAGGTGAAGTGGAAATGAAGGAGTTCGGCTCTGGGCTAGCCTTCCCCCATCACCACGTGGCTAGCCAGGTCTCTGGTCTGGAATAGAATTATATATAGTGTGGTGCTAAGGGTAGGGACTCCAGAGTTATGCTCTTTGGGTCCAAATCCTTGTTATCCAACCATGTTTTGTTTGGATAATTTTCTGATCTGTTCTG
This sequence comes from Phoca vitulina, assembly GCF_004348235.1. NCBI lineage: Eukaryota > Metazoa > Chordata > Mammalia > Carnivora > Phocidae > Phoca > Phoca vitulina. The sequence goes on from NW_022589725.1 coordinate 25,087,641, forward strand.
TGACTCAGTCATCCCAACTATAAAAGGGAGATAAAAATAATACCTACCTCAGAGTGATTGGGAAGGTAAAATAAATTAATCCATGTAAAGTTCTTAAAATGGAGCCTCAAGTGGCCAAGGAATATCAACTGTGGTGTTAACTTCGAGCCCTATTATGTTTTCGGGGCCATGCCAACTGTCATCAAGTCTAGGTACTCTTTTCTTTAAAATGCTTCTCTTTTCCTTTATTTTCCCTCATACCTTTACTACCCCAATAAGGATGGAGGAAGAGCTGGGCTGAAAACTTTTGGTATGCTCCCTGGGGGTACCAATGTGTAGTTCCCTAACCTTAGAACATCACCCTCTGCCAAATGAGGAGGCTGGGATAGAGACACTTCGAGGAGTTTTTGTATTTTGGTCCTAACCCATGCTCCCAGCTCTAAGAGTCTCTGAATTGACAATCCATTAACAATAACTGCCAATCTCATTGGGTGTTCACTATGTACCAGACACTTTTCTAGACACTATATATATATTAACTCATTTAATATTCATAATGACCCTGAAGTTAGTATTACCATTATCTCATCTTTCAGAGAAGTAAAGTAGAGCACAGAGAGGTTTAGTAACTTGCCAGTGGTCACATATCAGTAAGTGGGAGAGCCAGGATTTGAACCCAAGCAGTCCAGTTCCAGAGCTTGTCCTGTATATTCTCGGTCACACTTCCCTTCACGGGGATAACCTTGTCTTGGAAGCAATAGCTTCTCCCTCTACTCCCAACTGACTCCTCTATTCTTTGATGATAAGATTCTGTCCTCATTCCTAATCTTAGCACAGGTCCATGCCTCCCCCTTCCTCTGCATCTGCCCAAATCCACCCATCCTTCAAGGCCAGATCACCTCCTTGAAACAGCCCTTTTCCAGCCCTAGTCCACATGAGCCCCCATTATACTGTTGCCTGCGTCCTACCCACTCTCTCCCACTTGGCTTCCCCAGCATTGTCAGGAGGTACCAACTCTCAACAAACAAAGAAAACCCTTGTTGCTGCTCATGGAGCAGCACTGAACATAGAGCTGTGAACAGCCTGGCTGCAGCTACTCTGGAAAATGACTCTCTCTCTCTTTAGGTGCTCCTCCCTTCCCCATCCTCCAGAGTGAACTTTTCAAATACTGTGTGGCCAGTGCCTTAAGTCAGGCCATCATCATGCATATACTCTTCCAATATAGTGAAAACCTACCCAACTGCTTATATGAGATTCACTAAACAAAAGAATAGATAGAAACTTAATTTTAATTTTAATGTAAGTGGATGATGGCTGCCAGGGACTAGCCTTTCCATCCTCCTTCTCTTCTTTGACTTCCACATCGAGAACGGAGCCTGGAGCAAGTCCTTGTACAAACATGCTGGAAGGAAAAATGAAAGCAGGGAAGAAGGCCCAAGAGTAGGGAGAGAAGAGAAAAAGGAAAGGATAAGGAAGGGGGGGAGGGGAAGGGAAGGAAGGGAAGGGAAGGGGAAGGGAGAAAGAAATACTTAGGAATGGAGAGAAAAAAAGATTTAAATGAAGAATTTGAAACAAAAGAGGGAAAGAGGGAATCAGAGTAGAAGAAAAGGAAGAAATGAAAGAAATGAAGAGTGTGAAATGAAAGACAATAGGGAGAAAGGAAATTGGGGAAGAAGGATGCATGGAAGGGGGAATTTAGAATGAAGGTCACATTGAAGGAGGCAGGAGGGACAGAATGGAGCTGCCAGGTCCCCCATGGGCCAGGTAGATACATCACATCACCAACCACCTCTGAGACAGGCCATTCACTTTACTGAGGAAGATGAGCTAAGAATGTTTAAAATGCTTGTGAACAACCATGCCATCCATTCCCCAAGAGACAAGGAAAAGTGAAAGGTGGGCACAGTCCCAAGCTTGAAGGTAGCCAATGAAGGGGGTTTAGGAGGAGATGGGCCTGCCCAAAGCCTCCCAATCACCTTTACTACGGAATGATCAGAGAAGACACCTCAGTGGGATTCTAAACTGTCTCCTCGTTCTTGAAGAAGAGGTGGCTGATCCTTTATAGACTCACTGCTAATTCAGAGAGCTATCATTAGTCCATTAGCTTTTCTGCAGAGCATCCTGAGGGTCCCAAGCCATGAGTGAGAACAGGTGGACCAATGGATGGTCTAGTCAGCCAATAGACAGCTGAGCACCTCCAGTGCAGCCCTCCCCACTGTGGCATTGGGTTATTAGAATGTCTTAAGTCTTTCAGTGGGCTTACCTGGCACTTTATATTAGGCCTTGGGAGTCAGGCATACAAGTGAAGAATCATTCCTACCACTGAAGACCAGCAGACTGCAGTGAGTCAGCACTCCAAATAGTGCTGCACAAAAATTCCATTAGTTCTCTACTGTCCAAGGCATAACCAAAGTTTATCAGGTCCTAACCTACACTCTGGTTTAATTTCCCACCTCTCCCTTCTGCCACTTCCTACCCCTACCCCAAGTTTTCTTTTCTTCTTTATCTGTCTTCATTCTTCAAGAGAATTCCACTTCCTCACTGAAGCCTTTCCTGTCTCCTCCAGCTAGTAATACCCCTCTCTTTCCTCGGCAGTCTTATAGCCCTTTTGCATATACTGGTCTGCGTATCCTGTTACTTTTCCTCCCATTACTTTTCCATAGGCACAATCTAATGTTATACTCTCAAGGGCAAGAACCACATCCTGTATTCCTGGATACTCCTAAATACTAAGCCAATGCCTGTGCATGCTAGGTATTCAACAAATGTTTGGGAAATCATTTTTCCATTATACATATGGTTTTGCCTTACAGACCTCAACTCCAAGTTCTCAGCATCCCACTTTTGTATACCTTGTAGGTTTATAAGGGAGAGACTAAGAAGAAGAGATAGAAAAAATAAACAGTTTGGGGATGCCCCTTGAAAATCAGACCACATTCGAGAATCTAATGTCTTGTGCTATGGTGGATGAAGAGGGGACTAAATATAATTCTCACAACCAACACTAAGACTTATCTGCTTTCTTTTATGGTTTCCTCTTTTATTAAAGGACCTTGTGGATTATTTAAGAGTTCACTCACATAGTGCTGTTTATGCTACATCCATGAGCCCCCCAGTAGCTGAGCAAATCATCAGATCAATGAAATTTATCATGGGACTGGATGGTACCACGCAAGGTAAGAGGGTCTGCAGGGGGGACAACTCCCATAAATCCTTTCTTAGACTTCTCTCTACCTTCCTTCTGCCTCATCAGTCTGCCCCCTTCTCAGATACACACCTTTGTCTTAATATAACCCAATTTGTAAGTCAATTTGTACAAACCCAATTTGTACATGATATATGATCATACATAGTACAAAAATGTACTAAAACTGCTGCCAACACACACACAAAGAAATGTTTTTTTAAAAGCAAAGAAAACTTTCTAATTCACCTCTTAATGTGATCAGCAAATCTGGATAATTTTGTGTAATCAGTTGTGTTAAAATGAAGCAAACAATTCTATGTGTTTGCCTGTGCTTGCTTGGGACCATCACTTGTGTTTCCCTGGGAACAAAGTAGGGGTTGGGGAGGGATTGGCCACCACTGCCCATTTGAGGATATGTGGACAAAACACACACATTAACTTTCCATTTCCATTTTTTTTTTTACATTGGTGCGCTACTTTGCTCAACCCAAATGAGCTTAATCTTCTTTTTGAAAAATTATTTCAGCAAAGCCTTTTGGAACTAGCCTCCTATCTTTTAGATATAGTTTATAGGGCTTCTACTACATATCACAGTGGGGATACAATGATGAATAAGGCAGTTCTTGCCTCCAGGCAATCTCATGAGTGCATTTATGGAAGTAGTAAATTCTCCCAGCCCCAGGACTGGTCACTGGGCCATGGAATCCATGTGTTCCACCCCACCTCCCAACTAGTGGGAAGCCCTCCACTGTTTACTGCCATCTTCCAAGCCTACTATTTCAGTAGAAGCATGGGGAGATCCATTTCCCAATTTTATTAAAGCAGCAGAATACTTTACTCACATACAAATTTTACCCAGAAGTCTACTATATAAGACAGATTAGAACAGGGCTGGGCTGGTTGAAGTAGTGTGTACCCCTACCTCCGTATTGACAGCCCCTCAGGTCTTTCTCCTGAGTCCTAGTGCCCCCCAGGACACTGGTTTGAAAACCCCTGAGACAGACCTTTCCTTTTCACTAAAGCAGGAAAATGGCTTGCAGAGTGATTTTTTCCCTCCATGTAAAATGCAGTAATTTGATGGTTCCCCAAAGTCTCTTCCAACCTTGTCTTTGGAGTTTTATGATTCTGTCCCTTGTTGAATAGTCTGTGTGAAAAGGAAATAAAAATCCAATCTAGGAAGGCCATGTGGTACAATGGTTAAGGGCAGAAACTGAAAGTAAACTGGAATCCTGTTTACTAGCTCTGTGACCATAGGCAAGTGATTTAACTTGTCTGTTCAACTCTGGGCAAGTGACTTCTCGGTGCTTCGGTTCATCCAGCTATAAAATGAGGAAAATAATGTTGATGAGCTCATGCTTTTGTGAGAATTAGGTAAATTAAGATACATAAAATACTTAAAATTATGTCTGAAAGCAATTATTTAGTAAGCATCATATAATTGCTTGCTACCGTTATTTGCTACTATTATTGAGGTATTTAGTTCTCGGATGAGAAGTATTTGGACCACAACTCCGGGATGCTGTAGGAAAGAGTCTTATAATGGAAGTGAGGTAAGACTAGTGTCCTCCAAGGCCCTGGATTAGTCAAGATAAGCAAAGTTATGCCACCATAACAAATAAACCCTGAAACTCTCTATGGCTTAACAGAACCAAGTTTTATTTCTTGCTCACACCAAGTCTAATACAAATCAGATAACTCTCTACACAGCTATCCTCCATAGGAGCAGTGATTCAGGCTACTTTAGACTCCATGATCCCCGTAGCAGAGAACAGGGGAACATCAGCCTTGAAGTGACACTTACCACCTTGCTTATAATCCTTTGGCCAAAACTAGGCATATGACCACACCCAGATTTGTGGGAGAAGGAGTTGGTAAATTAAAGGATATGGATATGGATAAGCAAATATCTTTCAATCTTTTAAAACTGAAGCTAGAAATAGAGCTGTATCTGTGCCCACATGAATTGTCTGGTTGTATGAAAAAGACTGGTCTTGAACCACTGGCTTATCACAAAGCCATTATTGATCTTCTTGAAATTCACTCATTTCTTTTTTTTTAAGATTTTATTTATTTATTTGAGAGAGAGAGCACGAGCAGCAGGAGGGGCAGAGGGAGAAGCAGATGCCCCCACTGAGCAAGGAGCCCGACTCAGGGCTTGATCCCATAACCCTGGGACCATGACCAGACTGAAGGCAGGCACTTAACTGACTGAGCCACCCAGGCACCCCAAACTTCATGCATTTCTTTTTTTTATTATCATGTTCAGTTAGCCACTATCATTAGTTTTTGATGTAGTGTTCAGTGATTCATTAGTTGCATATAATACCCAGTGCTCATCACAACATGTGTCCTCCTTAATGCCCATCACCTGGCTACCCCATCCCCCTAACCCCCTCCCCTCTGAAACCCTCAGTTTGTTTCCCAGAGTCCAGAGTCTCTCATGGTTTGTCTCCCTCTCTGATTTCTTCCCATTCAGTTTTCCCTCCCTTCCCCTATGGTCCTCCATGCTATTCCTTATGTTCTACATATGAGTGAAACCATATAATTATCTTTCTCTGGTTGATTTATTTCACTTAGCATAATCCCCTCCAGTTCTATCCATGTCGAAGCAAATGGTGGGTATTCATCCTTTCTGATGGCTGAGTAATATTCCATTGTATATATAAACCACGTCTTTATTCATTCATCTGTTAAAGGGCATCTTGGCTCTTTCCACAGTTCGGCTATTGTGGACATTGCTGCTATGAACATTGGGGTGCATTACCCCTTCTTTTCACTACATCTGTATCTTTGGGGTAAATACCTAGTAGTACAATTGCTGGGTCATAGGGTAGCTCTATTTTTAACATCTTGAGGAACCTCCATACTGTTTTCCAAAGTACCAGCTTGCATTCCCACCAACAGTGTAAGAGGGTTCCCCTTTCTCCACAGCCTTGCCAACACTTGTTGTTTCCTGTCTTGTTAATTTCTGCCATTCTAACTGGTGTAAGGTGGTATCTCATTGTGCCTCATGCATTTCTTAATGGAAAACAATTATTTGCGATTTAAGCTAAAATGCAAGTTATATGAATTGTCCTACAGTGACCAGAATTATCCTTTGGTCTTATTTTAAAGATGAATAACTACAAAAGTTACCTGAAAATTAGCCTATGTCTCAATAAGGATCACTAATTTCTTAAGCCCTTTAGTGTATATGCTATCAGAAGCAGTTGATTTACATGTAGGCAACCTGACAATCTTTCCCTTCCCTCCTCTGGATTGATTTCCTGCTTCATCACAGACAGAACTCACTCCGCTTATCTGATCACAGCTGAAGATCTGCAGAAAAGTCACATTGAAAGATATGATCATTTATCCTTTGATAGTCATCTATCATCAATTTTTCTTCCTTTGAGGTGGGAGGTATCTCCCTTGGTTCTCTCTATAAGGCCTTATAATTAAAGAATTATTTGCTTATTATTTTTTTACCTCCCAGTTGAAGTTTCTCACTTTACTCCTCTTGCCACCTTAATAGGGAAAAGAAAAAAATAAAGAACAGAGAAGGCAATGTGTGAAGTCTGTTTTCTTAGAGCCAAGATGGGAGAACCCAGGGGGAAAAATAGGACAATTTCTTTTCAAATGGGTGAACAAAGGAAAGTAGTAGAAAAGAAAACTGACAGAATCATCCACCAAGTTTCAGATGGTTCTGTCTAACACATCTTTTGACTAATTAAAAAACACCAGTGAATGTTCATGTTGGCCTCATTTATAACAATGCCTGCTTTAAATAAAATGAATAGGACAGGTTGAGAATATTGCATTAACTCACCCCTCTCTGCTGAGATATATGGACTCTTGGGGTAAAGTTGCCCGGAGCTCAAAGGGATGCACTATGTCATTCCAGGGCTGCCTTACAGGGTCTGAGAAAGAGAGCATGGCTCCAAGCCTTCATCTTTGGCCCACTCCACTGCAACTGTGGTTGGAGTCTTTCAAGGCTTTGTTTTGGGTTGAGTTTGGGGAGCAGTTGGCCAGATCTGTCCCTTGATGAATATCTTCACTTTAATCTGCAATGCAAAGCCATAGGCTTCAAAGAAAGGCAAGCTACAGGAATAAGGTCAGTGTTCCTTTGAAGCCAAGGTTCAAAGATGAAATAGCAGTCTCAGTGAAATGACAACGTTTATGCACAAATAGCCACCTTCACTCTGCAGCCAGGCTGCTCGTGGAGTTCATGCACACAGGCTGAGGAGCTGTGGGCCATGCGTGCATTCCATGTGCTTCAAGGCCCTTTCAATCTCCTGGCCTGTCACATCGTGCAGCACAATGAGCCCAAGGTGGAGATTTGGTTTCTCCATCCTCATGGTTGTTGGGTGGTCCATAAGCCAAATCAGTGCTGTAAGCCCCTTAAGGGCAAGAAATGTGTCTTGAATTAATCTGGTGTTCCTCTGAGTGCCAAACCCAGTGCTCGGCTTAATAAATACATCATGATTCAACTTCCATCTCACTGGCCTACTCAATTTCAGGTCAGTGTTTCTGCTAAACAAGTTCAAGGGGATGTTTATCTCAGAGGACTGGAGGTCAGGAATGCGTTCCACACCCATGTGGCAGCTGAAGGGATCACTTAGTATTGGGGACCCTCTGTAACTGACATCACTTTTGAAGAGGCTCAGGAATATTGCAGAAACAGCCTTGGCAGAAACAGCCTTGGCAGAAACAGCCACAGGAGGCTGAGCCCCAAACCATAACAACTCCCCTAAGGAAAGCACCGGCAACAGGTGTCTTATTATTATTTATTTAAATCTTGGATGCATGTTTTTCAATGAATCCTTCAATATTCTTTTTGAACTGCCAGTTTTGGCCTTCCTTCCCCACCCTCCCTTTCTGCACTCTGGGGAGAAAATAGAGGATATATCTCATGGAGGATTAAGGGTGTATGCTCTGCAGCCAGGTGGCATGGGGCCCGGTCCCCAACGGCCCTCACTCCATGACAGGCAAGCTGCTTACCCTCGCTTAGCCTCCATCCCTTAATTTTAATTGGGCTTGTCCATAGGAGTAAATGACGTGGTACAGATAACGGACTTAGTGCAACATTTGATAAATAGGAAATACTCAAAAGAAGAAGAAGAATGTAGCAGGAGGGGAAGAATGAAGGGGGGGAAATCGGAGGGGGAGAAGAACCATGAGAGACAATGGACTCTGAAAAACAAACTGAGGGTTCTAGAGGGGAGGGGGGTGGGAGGATGGGTTAGCCTGGTGATGGGTATTGAGGAGGGCACGTTCTGCATGGAGCACTGGGTGTTATGCACAAACAATGAATCATGGAACACTATATCTAAAACTAATGATGAAATGTATGGGGATTAACATAACAATAAAAAAATGGAAAAATAAATAAATACGCAATAGTTAAAAAAAAAGAGCTAACAGTTACTATTATTACTATTATTTTAATTCATCTGCTTTCTGCCCTTCTCCAGACTGTCAATTTTACTCATCCTAGAACTCTGCCTTTCTCTCAGACCTCCACCTGCTCCATCAGCAAATCCCAAAGCACGTCCTTTGCCATATGTCCAGAATCTGGTCCCTTCTTGCCAGCCCCGCCTCGACCTCTGTCAGCTCCCACCTGGATTACTGGAGTAGCCTCCTAGATATTCTCTCCACTTCTGCTCTTATCTTTTGTAAGACTTGTTTTCCATATAGAAGCCAAAGTAATCTTTTTTTAAAAAATGTAACTCAGAATACCCCCCATGCTGAACTTTTCACTGCTCCCCATCTTACTGAGTGTGAAGTTCAGACTGTGGCCTTCAAGGCTTCTCATGATAAGGTCTTCCATTTTCCCACCATCTTTTCCTCACTTGGTCCACTCCAAGCAGCTGGCCTCCTTGCTCTTCCTAGAATGCAGGGAATGACTTCTGCAGGGACACTGTGCCCTTGACAGCCTCTCTAGACCAGCATCTCTGACCAATACTTGTGTGTCCCTATCCCTCACCTCCCTAACATCTTTGCTTAACATCAGCCTATTAGGGAAGTGACCTTATCCTAAACTACGCTCCCTCCTTGTCTCTCTGATTCTCCTTACCTCACTCTTGTCTTCATGGCATTTGTGAGCACCTGACAAATGACATAGGCATCGCCTTGTTTTTCGTTTTGGCTCCCTAGAATGTAAACTCCAGGTGAACAAGCATTTTGTCTGTTTTATTTGTTACACTGAGGACAGTGCCAGGCAATTCATTACAGGTTCTCAACAAATGTTTGTGGAAAAACAGAATCCTCTCTTTCCCTCTTAGCTCAACAAATAAATGACCCTTGTCTCCTTCACATCTCTGTGCTTGATTCTCTCCCTTCCCACCTGCTACAGCCACTGCCCCTTTTCTGAGTGATGAACCGTTCACTTCCTTCATCCCAAAAAGCTTTCCCTTACCGCTTCTTCCTCTTCAGCCAGCCAGCGAGTTGCATCTCTTCCATGGCTGCAAATCTTCCTGATACAGGGGCCTTTGCTGCCTGCTTCCCCCTCCTCCTCCCCACTCAGTGTTCAGCAACTTGAGCTTGTCCTCAGCCCATTTCCATTGCCTCTGCCCCCTGGAAGGTTACTGCTGTATACCCATGCCACTGGCCCTTCTCCAGCCAGATTTGACTGACATCTCCACCTCTTCCTCTCTTCCAAGTCTTCTCTTAGTTGTGGAGATGCTCTTCTTTTCTGGTTCTTTTTTTTTTTTTCTATCTGTTCTTCCTCCTGGTTTCTGTGAGGTATGTGCCCCTGTCTACATTTGCCAGAATTCCATCCTCTGTTCTCTTTAGATTTCCCTCTGTACAAGCACACGCCCCCCCCCCACACACACAGCCCTTATCCTTTCCCTTATGTAGAGACATGAGTCTCAGATTTGAACCTGTATCAGGATCACCATGGGGGATGGTAAGAACAGATTGCTGACAGCTTCTGGCTCAGAAATGCTTTTTGCATGTCTTATAAGCTCCCAGGCGATGCTGATGCTGCTGCCCCAGGGACCAGACTTTGAGAATCACAGCTGTATGATGATCTGTAGTCAGTTCAGTTTCTCCTTCCCATCAGGTTGTCCCATCACTCCATGAGACATGAAGTGATGATTGGGAACACGTGGGCAAATTTTTCAGACATCAGTGGCATTGTAATTAGCATATAGATGTAAGAGCAAAACTAAATATAGACATAGGGCAAGAATCCCAAGAAAGAGGCTGACTATGAGCAAACTCAATGCTGAGATGGCCAATATTAAGTATTCAGAGATTCTGCTCCATCCTTTGGAGGAAAAGATGGCCCAGAACAGATACATTATCAGCATCTGTATTACAGCCAATGCATAATTGGGACTTAGCACTTTTATTTTTAATTCAATTTGGAAAATATGTATCGGAGACCTACTAGGTGTCAGGCACTGTGCTTACCACTGGTGATAGGAACATGATGGTCTCCATTCATAAGAAATCCACAACCCACTAGGGCCTGATAGCCAAGAGCTCTGCACCCTCACAAAATACCTGTGCTCACAACCGCCTCTCCCTTCAACCTGCCCTTCTGTATAACTTTTTGAAGTACAGAAAGTCATTAGGAGTTCATGATCACAGTACTGATTATATTATTTGATTTGATAGCAGACATCTGACACAGACTGCCATTTCTCTAATAACCTGTGTCTCTTGCTTGGAATGGACCAAGTATAATAATTACTTCAGTTCTTTAGGGCATCTTCAATTGGTGAACTCCATTCAGTGAGAAAGGAGATCCCCAATGGGCAACTGCTAAGTTTAAATTAAATTATGAAGAAGGAAGTTTAATAAGTTAAAATAAATTACAACAAAGTCTTTCACATTCATAACTTGAGAGAAATGGCTTTTCCTATCACTCTGTGGGGTCTGCTTGACTTTGCACTATAATTATCAGCTTCCCATTGCTACTTATTTTCCTGCTGTGATTGTTAACAATTTTGATGACATGGTGTTGAAATGACATTGGCACTTTTCTAAGAAAAGTTGGTCTGCTCAACCTGATACATCTATTGAATATCAGATACTAAGATTTTGTCATACTTTCAATTTCACATCAGGATGAATACCGACTATGCATTTTATCAAACATTTGCCTCCTTGCCAGCATGCAATTTACAGACCCATTTATTTGAATATCTAAGTTTAATCTGGACATGTAATATTTTTTTTTACTTTTATTTTTTTATTGTTATGTTAATCCCCATACATTACATCATTAGTTTTAGATGTAGTGTTCCATGATTCATTGTTTGTGCATAACACCCAGTGCTCCATGCAGAACGTGCCCTCCTCAATACCCATCACCAGGCTAACCCATCCTCCCACCCCCCTCCCCTCTAGAACCCTCAGTTTGTTTTTCAGAGTCCATCATCTCTCATGGTTCGTCTCCCCCTCCGATTTCCCCCCCTTCATTCTTCCCCTCCTGCTATCTTCTTCTTCTTTTTTTTTTTCTTAACATATATTGCATTATTTGTTTCAGAGGTACAGATCGGAGAGTCAACGGTCTTGCACAATTCACAGAGCTTACCAGAGCACATACCCTCCCCAGTGTCTATCACCCAGTCACCCCATCCCTCCCACCCCAACCCCCACTCCAGCAACCCTCAGTTTCTTTCCTGAGATTAAGAATTCCTCATATCAGTGAGGTCATATGATACATGTCTTTCTCTGTTTGACTTATTTCGCTCAGCATAATACCCTCCAGTTCCATCCACGTTGTTGCAAATGGCAACATCTCATTCCTTTTGATGGCTGCATAATATTCCATTGTATATATATACCACATCTTCTTTATCCATTCATCTGTCGATAGACATCTTGGCTCTTTCCACAGTTTGGCTATTGTGGACATTGCTGCTATAAACATCGGGGTGCACGTACCCTTTTGGATCCCTACTTTTGTATCTTTGGGGTAAATACCCAGTAGTGCAATTGCTGGGTCATATGGTAGCTCTATTTTCAACTTTTGGAGGAACCTCCATACTGTTTTCCAGAGTGGCTGCACCAGCTTGCATTCCCACCAACAGTGTAGGAGGGTTCCCCTTTCTCCGCATCCCTGCCAACATCTGTCATTTCCCAACTTGTTGATTTTAGCCATTCTGACTGGTGTGAGGTGGTATCTCATTGAGGTTTTGATTTGGATTTCCCTGATGCCAAGCAATATTGAGCTCTTTTTCATGTGTCTGTGGCCATTTGGATGTCTTCTTTGGAAAAATGTCTGTTCATGTCTTCTGCCCATTTCTTGATTGGATTCTTTGTTCTCTGGGTGTTGAGTTTGATAAGTTCTTTATAGATTTTGGATACTAGCCCTTCATCTGATATGTCATTTGCAAATATCTTCTCCCATTCTGTCGGTTGTCTTTTGGTTTTGTTGACTGTTTCCTTTGCTTTGCAAAAGCTTTTTATCTTGATGAAGTCCCAATAGTTCATTTTTACCCTTGCTTCCCTTGCCTTTGGCAATGTTTCTAGGAAGAAGTTGCTGTGGCTGAGGTCGAAAAGGTTGCTGCCTGTGTTCTCCTTTAGGATTTTGATGGACTCCTGTCTCACATTTAGGTCTTTCAACCATTTGGAGTCTATTTTTGTGTGTGGTGTAAGGAAATGGTCCAGTTTCATTCTTCTGCATGTGGCTGTCCAATTTTCCCAACACCATTTGTTGAAGAGACTGTCTTTTTCCCATTGGACATTCTTTCCTGCTTTGTCAAAGGTTAGTTGGCCATAGAGTTGAGGGTTCATTTCTGAGCTCTCTATTCTGTTCCATTGATCTATGTGTCTGTTTTTGTGCCAGTACCATACTGTCTTGATGATGACAGCTTTGTAATAGAGCTGGAAGTCCGGAATTGTGATGCCACCAGCTTTGCTTTTCTTTTTCAACATTCCTCTGGCTATTCGGGGTCTTTTCTGGTTCCATACAAATTTTAGGATTATTTGTTCCATTTCTTTGAAAAAAGGTGATGGTATTTTGATGGGGATTGCATTGAATGTGTAGATTGCTCTAGGTAGCATTGACATCTTCACAATATTTGTTCTTCCAATCCATGAGCATGGAACGTTTTTCCATTTCTTTGTGTCTTCCTCAATTTCTTTCATGAGTATTTTATAATTTTCTGAGTACAGATCCTTTGCCTCTTTGGTTAGATTTATGCCTAGGTATCTTATGGTTTTGGGTGCAATTGTAAAGGGGATCGACTCCTTAATTTCTCTTTCTTCTATCTTGTTGTTGGTGTATAGGAATGCTACTGACTTCTGTGCACTGATTTTATATCCTGCCACTTGACTGAATTCCTGTATGAGTTCTAGCAGTTTTGGGGTGGAGTCTTTTGGGTTTTCCACATAAAGTATCATATCATCTGCAAAGAGTGAGAGTTTGACTTCTTCTTTGCCAATTGGATGCCTTTTATTTCTTTTTGTTGTCTGATTGCTGTGGCTAGGACTTCTAATACTATGTTGAATAGCAGTGGTGATAGTGGACATCCCTGCCACATTCCTGACCTTAGGAGGAAAGCTCTCAGTTTTTCCCCATTGAGAATGATATTCGCTGTAGGTTTTTCATAGATGGCTTTTATGATATTGAGGTATGTACCCTCTATCCCTATACTCTGAAGAGTTTTGATCAAGAAAGGATGCTGTACTTTGTCAAATGCTTTTTCTGCATCTATTGAGAGGATCATATGGTTCTTGTTCTTTCTTTTGTTAATGTATTGTATCACGTTGATTGATTTGTGGATGTTGAACCAACCTTGCAGCGCAGGGATAAATCCGACTTGGTCGTGGTGAATAATCCTTTTAATGTACTGTTGGATCCTATTGGCTAGTATTTTGGAGAGAATTTTTGCATCCATGTTCATCAGGGATATTGGGCTGTAGTTCTCCTTTTTGATGGGGTCTTTGGTTTTGGGATCAAGGTAATGCTGGCCTCATAAAATGAGTTTGGAAGTTTTCCTTCCATTTCTATTTTTTGGAACAGTTTCAGAAGAATAGGTATTAATTCTTCTTGAAATGTTTGGTAGAATTCCCCTGGGAAGCCATCTGGCCCTGGGCTTTTGTTTGTTGGGAGATTTTTGATGACTGCTTCAATTTCCTTAGTGGTTATAGGTCTGTTCAAGTTTTCTATTTCTTCCTGGTTCAGTTTTGGTAGTTGATACAACTCTAGGAATGCATCCATTTCTTCCAGGTTATCTAATTTGCTGGCATAGAGTTGCTCATAATATGTTCTTATAATTGTTTGTATTTCTTTGGTGTTGGTTGTGATCTCTCCTCTTTCATTCATGATTTTGTTGACTTGGGTCATTTCTCTTTTCTTTTTGATAAGTCTGGCCAGGGCTTTATCAATCTTGTTAATTCTTTCAAAGAACCAGCTCCTAGTTTTGTTGATCTGTTCTACTTTTCTTTTAGTTTCTATTTCATTGATTTCTGCTCTGATCTTTATTATTTCTCTTCTCCTGCTGGGTTTAGGCTTTATTTGCTGTTCTTTCTCCAGCTCCTTTAGGTGGAGGGTTAGGTTGTGTATTTGAGACCTTTCTTGTTTCTTGAGAAAGGCTTGTATTGCTATATACTTGCCTCTTAGGACTGCCTTTGCTGCATCCCAAAGATTTTGAATAGTTCTGTTTTCATTTTCATTGGTTTCCATGAACTTTTTTAATTCTTCTTTAATTTCCTGACTGACCCATTCATTCTTTAGTAGGATGCTCTTTAGCCTCCATGTATTTGAGTTCTTTCTGACTTTCCTCTTGTGATTGAGTTCTAGTTTCAAAGCATTGTGGTCTGAAAATAGGCAGGGAATGATCCCAATCTTTTGGTACCGGTTGAGACCTGATTTATGACCTAGGATGTGATCTATTCTGGAGAATGTTCCATGGGCACTAGAGAAGAAAGTGTATTCTGTTGCTTTGGGATGGAATGTTCTGAATATGTCTGTGAAGTCCATTTGGTCCAGTGTGTCATTTAAAGTCTTTATTTCCTTGTTGATCTTTTGCTTAGACGATCTGTCCATTTCAGTGAGGGGGGTGTTAAAGTCTCCCACTATTATTGTATTGTTGTTGATGTGTTTCTTTGCTTTTGTTATTAATTGCCTTATATAATTGGCTGCTCCCATGTTAGGGGCATAGATATTTACAATTGTTAGATCTTCTTGTTGGATAGACCCTTTAAGTAGGATATAGTGTCCTTCTTCATCTCTTATTACAGTCTTTGGTTTAAAATCTAATTGTTTGATATAAGGATTGCCACCCCAGCTTTCTTTTGGTGTCCATTAGCATAGTAAATGGTTTTCCACCCCCTCACTTTCAATCTGGGGGTGTCTTTGGGTCTAAAATGAGTCTCTTGCAGACAGCATATCGATGGGTCTTGTTTTTTAATCCAATCTGATAGCCTGTGTCTTTTGATTGGGGCATTTAGCCCATTTACATTCAGGGTAACTATTGGAAGATAGGAATTTAGTGCCATTGTATTGCCTGTAAGGTGACTGTCACTGTATATTGCCTGTGTTCCATTCTGGTCTATGTTGCTTTTAGGCTCTCTCTTTGCTTAGAGGACCCCTTTCAATATTTCTTGTAGGGATGGTTTTATGTTTGCAAATTCCTTTAGTTTTTGTTTGTCCTGGAAGCTTTTTATCTCTCCTTCAATTTTCAATGACAGCCTAGCTGGATCTAGTATTCTTGGCTGCATATTTTTCTCATTTAGTGCTCTGAATATGTCCTGCCAGTCCTTTCTGGCCTGCCACGTCTCTGTGGATAGGTCTGTTGCCAATCTAATGTTTCTACCATTGTAGGTTACAGATCTCTTATCCCGAGCTGCTTTCAGGATTTTCTCTTTGTCTCTGAGACTCATAAGTTTTACTATTAGATGTCAGGGTGTTGACCTATTTTTATTGATTTTGAGGGGGGTTCTCTGTGCTTCCTGGATTTTGATGCCTGTTTCCTTCCCCAAATTAGGGAAGTTCTCTGCTATAATTTGCTCCAATATACCTTCTGCCCCTCTCTCTCTTTCTTCTTCTTCTGGGATCCCAATTATTCTAATGTTGTTTCATCTTATGGTATCGCTTATCTCTCGAATTCTGCCCTCGTGATCCAGTAGTTGTTTATCTCTCTTTTTCTCAGCTTCTTTATTTTCCATCATTTGGTCTTCTATTTCACTGATTCGCTCTTCTGCCTCATTTAACCTAGCAGTTAGCGTGCCCATATTTGATTGCACCTCATTAATAGCTTTTTTGATTTCTACTTGGTTAGATTTTAGTTCTTTTACTTCTCCAGAAAGGGTTTCTCTAATAACTTCCATGCTTTTTTCAAGCCCAGCTAGTATCTTTAAAGTGATGATTCTGAACTCTAGATCTGACATCATACTAATGTCCATATTGAGTAGGTCCCTGGCAGTCGGTACTACCTCTTGTCCTTTTTGTTGAGGTGATTTTTTCCATCTTGTCATTTTGTCCAGAGGACAATAGATTAATGAGAGAACAAAATGCTAACAGGGTAACAACGTCCCCAGAAAATATACTCTAAACAAATCAGAAAAGACCTGAAGCAGTGGGAAAAGAAAGGGAAAGAGAGAAAAAAGAAAAAGAAAAAAAGAAGGAAAAGAAAAAGATAAAGATAAAAACAAACAAAAACAGAACAAAACAAAACAAAACAAAAAAATAGAATGTGATCAAATATGATCAGGCTGGTATATAGATCAGTGCCACACACTAGATTTTGGGTGTATTTGGTCTGTTAGAAGAAAGTGCCTCCCAAAATTTTAAAGAAAGAAAAACTTATATATGTACAAAAATAAGGGTTGATATGATGAAGGGATGGAATATGACTGTAAAGATGGAAATTATAAAAAATTTTATAAAAGGCATTGATAAGAAGTTGTTTGAAAAAAGGAAGAAGAGGATTTAAAGAAAAAAAAAAGGGAGAGAATGTGATCAGGCAGGGGAGTAGAAAAAAAACATACAATAGAGCTTTAGGGTATATTTTGATCTGTTAGAAGAAACTATCTCAAAATTTTAAAGAGAGAACAACTTATATATATATGCCAAAAATATGGGTAACTACTATGAAGGGATAGAATATGACTCTAAAAATGAAAAATAAAAATGTTTTTTTTAAAAAAGGGATTGATAAGATGTTGGTTGAAAAAGGGAAAAAGAAAAATTAAAAAAAAAAAAGACAGTAAAAAAAAAATTAACTTTGAAAGACTAAAGAATCATGGTAAAAAAAGCCATGAATTCTATGTGCAGTATTCCCCTAGCACTGGAGTTCTGCCGTTCTCATTGATCGGTAAACTTGGTCTTGGCTGGCTGTTCTCGCTGATCTTCTGGGGGAGGGGCCTGTTGCCGTGGTTTCCAAAAGTCTTTGCTGGAGGCGGAATTGCCCCGCCCTTGCCCGGTCTGGGCTAAGTAATCTGCTTGGGTTTGCTCTCGGGAGCTTTTGTTCCCTGCAAGCTTTCCGTACAGCTTTGGAGGCAGAGAGTGAAAATGGCGGCTTCCCAATCTCTGCCTCGGAGGAGCCGAGAACTCGGGCCCCACTCCTCAGTGAGCCCCCAGAGAAAAGCCGCCAGTCACTCCCATCTCCCCGGTCTCCCGCCACACTCCGTGCTCACCCGGCCTGTGACCGCGCGTTTCTATCTCTGGCACCCGACCCCGTGTGGAGTCTCCAAACCCAGCAGATTCCTGCGGTGCGCTCCCACACCTCTCCTCCCGGGGGAGGAAGGTGAGTCTCTCCAGATCTGCCGCTTGTTGGGTCCCTGCTGGAGGAGCAGGGGCCCAACTGTGCCATGGATCACGGTTTATGGCAACCCCGAGCTGAGAGCCCGCGCCTGGTCTCTGTCTCTGCACCCAGCTTCCCCGCTCCGATACCTGGGAGCTCTGCCGCACTCAGGCACCCCCAGTCTTCCTGTGACCCCAAGGGTCCTGAGACCACACTGTCCCATGAGGGTTCCACCCCCCGCTTAGCCACCAGAGTGACGTCCCTCAGCGGAGCAGACTTCTAAAAGTTCCGATTTTGTGCTCCGCGGCTCTATCACTTGCCAGAAGCGGCTGATGGAGGCCCCTCCCCCGCCATCTATCCTCCTGAATATTGCCTCGGATTCACTTCTCCGCACGTCCTACCTTCCAGAAAGTGGTCACTTTTCTGTTCAGAGAGTTGTTGCTCTTCTTTTCTTTGATCTCCTGTTGAGTTCGTAGGTGTTCAGAATGGTTTGATCCCTATCCAGCTGAATTCCTGAGACCAGACGAAATCCAGGTCTCCTACTCCTCCGCCATCTTGCTCCCCATGTAATATTTTTAATTTCTTGTGTAACATCAATTTTTTTAGATATAAAACTTAACCAGAGACAGGAATAGTTTTGGAACAATTCTACTATATTTAACAGCTCAGTACTTACATTTGAATGACTCCACTAGCTAACTCACTTCTTATTTCACCAAAATGGCTTTAGGAAAAATCATCATATCTGTGATTTAACCATCCTTCTCCCTGCTGTTACTTCAATGCTAGGCTGTTGGGATGAACACCGACTTTTTTTTTTATCACAAAACCTCTTTTTTGCTCTCATATGCATGGAAATATTCGATGTTTGTAATTGAGTGGCCAGGAGTATCCCTAGAAATGAAAACAGTAGTGAGAATGTACTTGCAAGAGACAATAAATACAGAATTCCAATTCCTAATGTATAATATCCAATTTCAGTAGCCTAAACCTTCATCACTATTAATAAAATCTCCCAGGCTTATACAATAAAGTTAAGAAAAATGAAATTCCCTATTTTTCATCAAAGTCACACTTCTCCCTCTTTGCCCTTTAACAGGGAGTTTCTGAGTAGCAGGGGGGCACATGTCTGGATATTATATCAGTAGAGGAAAAACTAAAGGTAAAATTAAGATGAAATAATGAATTGTGTTCTTCCTGGAAATAAGGCAGTTCACTACATAGGATCCTCAAAGCTATGGGAATTTGACAGGATGGAACAATAGGGTGCTTTATCTTATTAATTTGATGTTTTCTGAAGGTAGTATGCAGAGATTATTGCTACAAGAGGACAACACAAATAGCCACAGTATTACTAGGATCCTTCTTCAGTTGTCTTAGATATTACCGATCAAACTTAGATATTATCCAGATAATTGCCTCAATTCTCCACTTTCAATATGAAAAAAAGGCTTAACAAGCCTAACAGAGACAGGAAAATTTGGTTTTGGTGAACTTGAGCAATAAGGCTAAGGGAGGATGCGGAAACTGAGTCTGCAAATGAAAGCTAAGTACCCCCGGCCGTTGTGCCAATACAAGGAATTCTTCCTCAAGGTGGCTTCCTTTGCCCATTGGCAACTCAAAACCATGATGGGCCCAGGATCTGAGGAGGAAGTATTAAATAGACACACTCCCCAACAGAGGGCCTCCTCACACTAAATCTTTCTGAGATTTTATTTCCTGCTTGACTTGGGAAGTATTCAAAACATTCCATCTGTGGAGAAGTCCTACCTGGGCCCCAAAACTCTGTTTGCACATCCCATGCTGCCTTTGGCAGGGTTGGGGAATGAAGGCTCTCAGCTAATGGAATTGCTCTCCTTTTTCCCTCTGAGTATCAGCCTCTGGGATGGAGAGGCTCTCCATTCCTGAAATGAGGAGGTGATGTCTTTTAAATCTACATTTGGTTATATTACAGTGTCACTATTCTATGGTGACATTGCCTATTCTAAAATTAAAACTGAGTATTCTGTCCCTTCATTGCAAAATCCCTGGTTCTAGTCACTGAGAATATCTGAGGGGCTAAAGATGACTGGTTTCTGTGCAAAAAGGAGAAATTAATGAAAAGGGGGCATATATTGTTCGTTGAACAAGTTTAGATCACGTTTAAAATCACCAGATAAGTAAAAAATTGGCACCGATAAAATTTTTCTTAGCCTCACAGACAAAGAGAGAATCTATCTTCAAATTGAAAGAAAACAATTGGGACTTTCTCTGATTCCCCAGAGGCTTACAACCTTTCCTCATTTTGATCCCTTGACTACCACATAAGACCTTCCTTGCTCCTGACCCCAGACACAAATACCTTGTGCTTTCTGCCACTCCTCTCATCTTTCAGAACAGGCTCAGAACCAAAATCAGGGCCCAGATGAAATTTGCACTCAGGACATCTTGGAATGGGAGTTCATGCTGGAATGACCCTTCTAACTCCTGCCACCAACCCTAACCACGCTTTCTAAAATATCACCCTCTTCTTTGTGGGTTACTCTCTCTACTCCCCTGTTCTGCACCATTTTTCTTCATAGTACTTATCAGCACCTGGTACTTCCTTGGTTATTGTCTGTCTCCCTCAGGAGAATACAAATGCCGTGAGGACAGGGATACTGTCCCCAACCCCAAGCAATAAATGTTGACAGAATGAATGACCCCGTTCAATGTAATCTTTGGCCATATCCCACCAACTATTCACCAGGCATTGGTACCTCCCTTATGTATGCTTATGATATCTCCGCTATCTAGAATGCCTTCGTCTCTCCCCACAACCCATTTATACCTATTTTTTTAAGATTGTATTTATTTATTTGAGAGAGAGAGAGCAAGCATGAGTGGGGAGAGGGACAGGCGGAGAAGGGAAAATGGAGAAAGAGAGAGAGAGAGTGCCAAGCAGACTCCCTGCTAAGCGTGGAGCCCAATGTGGGGCTGGATCCCAGGACCCTGAGATCATGACAGGAGCCCAAGTCAGATGCTTAACTGACTGAGCCACCCAGGTGCCCCACACTTATATCCAGTCTTTAACTCCTAACCCCTATTTGACCTTCTAAGCCCTATCTCAATGACTGCATTCAGAAAATATTGCTTCCCACCTCCATCTCCTGCAGTGTTTCCCTGCTGTGTTAGCCACACACCCCCAACCCAGGCTTCCAAATACTTAGCGTTTGGTTAATTAATTGTGTCTTAAGTATCAAATATGTAAATGAATGAATACTCAGTGACTAGATTTGGGACTAAACAGATTTCCAGGACAAGGCTTAGAACCTAATCACCACCTATAAACAATTATGGTTTCTTTAGAGATCACTCATAGAATTATTTTGGTTCAAATACTGGAATTAGAATCCCTTCCTCGATAGATACATGTATGGGCCAAAATCTAGGGTTCCTTTTCTATTCTTTTGATAAATGAATGGTTTTATATTATCACATATATTAAGGCTCTGTCTAGACACCATCTAATACAGAGGTGAGTAAGCTGGGTAATTCAAGCCAATGCTACCCAAATAGCAGAAACAAAAATGGAGTTTTTCCTTTAATTATCCGAACAGTTAGCTGAATCCCTTACTTAACGTTTCCTATGGAGACATCCAAAGCTCAAAAGTGCATGTGATTTTTTTATACACAGTAATCAGCAAGGACTGGCCACCAGCTAATCCTCTGTCCGAGGCAAAGTACATATCTAAAATAGAGGAGAATAGGTTGATTCTTAGGCATCCAAAATGGCATTTTCCACTGAGTATGCTGGAGTGGGGGGGGGGGGGGGCGCTCCTTCTCTCCCCTCCTCCATCTTAATGATGATTTGCACTTAGGATCTTTTTCAATCAAGAAACTTCATGTTTTCATGACACTTGGTGACTAGTAATGAGAGGTTGAGAAACTAAAATTCTTGCACAAAAATTACAGTTTCCCTTTATACCATTTAGCCAATGAAAAGTAGAAGGGCATTAGGATTTTGAACCCTTGAAAGTGTTCATGGTATACACAGTCTTATAAGGCTGGTATTAGTTAAGGTAATTTGTTGCTGTAACAGACAAACTCCAATATATTAGTGACTTAACACAATAAAAAATTTATTTTTTTGGTCATACAAAGTCCAAAATGGGTGTTCCTGTTGCACAGGTAGTTCTTTTCCAGGACTCCAACCTCTTTCCATCTTGTAGCTTCTTCAGCTTCAACATATGGCTTCCAAGCTTGCCACTGAAGGGATAGGGAGCAGAGGGGATGGTGTATGCAATGTTTTCATGGGCCGTAACTGGAAAGGCACATTTCATTTCTGCCCACATTCTATTGGCCATAACTCAGCCACATGACCTTGCCTGACCACAAAGGAGCCAGGGAAATGAAATAACTGTCTGCCTAGAAGGAAATGGGTTCAGTGAATAGCTAGCCAGGCTTTGCCACAGTACTTAACCTCAGTCCAGGACATTCTTTCCCAGACTTTTGATGGATGTATACTGTAGGAAGACATTGTATATTTTAGACAGTTTCCCAATCTTTCCCTATTGACTGAGTAAATAAACTCTTGACCTGGAATGGAATAAAAGTAGCTAAGACAAAAAGAAAAACAAAGTCCAAAGGACTGAAGATGAATCTCTCTTCCTTTTATAGAGACTCTCAGGGCTCCTAGTCTGGATTTTACTACAACCATTCCTGCTTCTTTTGCACAGAACCTAGTCCCAGGCCACAACAGGTATTAAGATCATTATCATTACTTTGTTGCTAGAATCCCCAGTACTGTACACTTTTTGGAGGTAGAAAATGGACCCTGGGCATAATGCTTCCCCAGAAGACATTAAAATGATATGAAATTGGGACAGCTCTGGAAGTCAGGCCAAAACAGGGAAGAATGTATATTTTGGAAATAGTAACATACTCTCAGACAAGTAGGACTTTTTTTTTTGGAGGGGGAAATGTGATGGGACAAAACATAGAACATTGCAATTTAAAACATGCAATTTATAAACAGGCACATTTAGGCTAGTTATCTGAAATGGAGGGGTTCATTTTGAACCACCCCAAACCTCACACTCAGCCACCATTATGGTCTTTGGGGATCATGGACTTAAAGGAGGCTAAGAGACTTGGAGAAGGATTGAACCTTTGATGTTCATCACACCAGCACCCAGAAGGTGACTAGTCAAGGTGACTTATCACTCTATACCAGATAAAGAAGTAAAACTAGAATTCATGTCAAGATTGAGTTCATGTGAAGATGTGATCCTGCCCCACATCGCTTGAAGCATTTCATCTACTTTGAGAAGCACTGTTTGTTTCTGTTATATCTACGTGGGCAAGCTCACTCCAGGTTGTTCGTGCTGTCCCGTATTTGAGATTTGCAAAACAAATTTTTTGAAGGCTTAACCTGTTTTTTTATTTAGTTATTAAGAGAAAGAGTGGAATACAATGGCAAGGTCTTTCAAGGAACTTCATTAATTTATGAATCTCCATCATTTTCCTTTTTTTTTTCACCCTCGGGAGAGAAAACCTAAGGATAAAAGAAAAAAAGAGTGAGACTTAAAATATAATGCACTCGAACTGGAAAATACGAGCATGCCTCATCTTTAAATCATTTTGTATGGATTATTTCATTCATCCTGGTCATTTGTGAACTTTTATCATGAGATTGGCAGGTGAGGTGTTGACCCTGCTTCTAACCCGACATGGACTTGGAGAAAGTGGCACCAGTGCCTTCCAGCTGTGACCTTGGACCTTTGCTCTGGGTCCTGGAACAGGGCACGCATATTTTTACACTTGAGTTTGATAGGTTTAAAAATGGGAGTGACTAACTGAGAAGATTTAGCGCTGGGTGGGGGGGGGGGGGGG